>NC_086330.1:367703585-368003585 GCF_032445375.1 Bacillus rossius redtenbacheri | reverse complement strand
GCTCCAAGTGTTTGTAAATGTTTTAATTTTTATCTAAAACTTTTGTCTGAAACAATTTTTGATTAGACGAACCATTGCTGCAAGGGGTTGAAAAAATGAGAGATAAAATTTAAAAAAAATCATGACTCCCTTAATAGAAACACTATAAAATCCGTTAGAATTGTTTGTACATTTTATAATTTTAATATAAAACTTTTGTCTGCAAACATTTTTGATTAGACAAACTATTGCTGCAATATTTAAAAAAAAAGTGGTGGAAATAAAAAAAAATCATAAAATCCGTTTCTTTTACACTAAAAAATCCATTCCTTTTTATTGTAATACCTAAAAATATTATCTACATCTTAAGTCCAAAATTATTTTTATATGACCAACCATTACTGCAAGGGGTGGAAAATAACAGGGATTGAAGGAAAAAAAAATCACAACTTCCTTAATATGCACACTATTAAATCTGTTCAAATTGTTTGTAAAGTGTATAAATATTATCTAAAACTTTCGGCTAAAATAATTTTCCATTCGACCAACCATAACTGAAAGGGATGGAAAAAAATAATAGTTGTAAGTCAAATCAATTATTACTCCCTTAGCAAGGACACAATCGAATCCGTTAAAATTGTTTGCAAATCTAAATTTTTTATCTATAACTTGGGTTTGAACACATTTTTGATAATATGAGCCATTGCTGCAGAAGGGTGAAAATACAAGGATGGAATTATAAAAAAATCATAATTTCCGTACCGGGTACACTACCAAATTCGTTCTAATTTATTCCGAAACCTTGAATTATATCTACAACTTTTGTCTGAAAAAAATTTTTTTATACGATCTACCGTGACTCAGAAAGGGTGGAATAAACAGGGGTTAAATAACAAAAAATTCATAACACCCTTAGTAGGTACACTATCAAATCAAATTAGTATAAATTGTTTGTAAATCTTATAATTTTTATCTAAAACTTTTGTCTGAAATTTTTTTTGATAATACTGAGGGCTGATCGCGCATTGCCGGTGATTTCGAGATGTTAACTACGGGCGCCACCACGTGGAAGGGCACGTGGACCCGGCGGAGTCTCTCACTCAGGGCGTGACGTAGCCCAAGTGGGGACGAGTTACCAGCCCTTTCTATCCTAGCTACCCAGACCTGGCCCGCTCTAGGCGTCGGGCACGCCACACTCCTAGACTCACTCACCACGTGATTAAATAAGTACTCACTTTATATTTATTCTCCAGATTTAATTTCACTAACACGTCTCTCTACACGCCCGTTACACGTTACACATTACACGGTTAAAAAAGCCTGAGGCACGAATCGGTTTAGGTGAAGGCATGGTCCACACACGTGGCCATGCTGCAAAGTTTACTTATTACACGGTGATGAAAGAAACTCGACTGAGACAATTAATTAATTAAACAGTCCGCTGGCCGAGAGCTGCCCCGAGGATGACGAGCGAAAGAGATTCAGAAATACTTAACGAGACAGAATTACTTGGTCAGTGCAGAACAAAGGTTGAAGTCCCCGGGGTGCTGGCGCGTCTGCTCTCGGTCAGTGATGAAGATCGACTGGGCTGAGCTCATCGCTCGCAGGTGGCAACATGGCGCCCTTCGCGCCAACACAATTACCGTTACTATATTCTACGATTCCGTGCCCCGGCGAAAGTTGAGTAAATTACAGATAAACATTAAAAATATATAAAAATTACTGACAATGGAAAGTTCGTTACTATTTACTTATTTAATGACAATTTATGTAAAAGCATTCCTACCCTCGTCCAAGTCCGTGCCTGTTCGGGTCCGCCCGGGCAACGTCTATAGTTATTTAAGGTAACCTATTTAAATTAAAGAAAACACAAGTAAATTGCACAACACTGGGGCAAAGACGAATGAAAACAAAAAGGGTTTACAAATAATATTAAAACGTAGCAAATTAGGGGTGCGGCGCACTGCAGCTAAGCGCCCTCTTGCCGGGCTAGACACACACGCACACACGCACGCACGAGCGGGAGGTTTGAATATAGATGGTGGTTGGGCGGTGTCGTATCGGGCTCAAAGGGGCCGCAGGCCCGGACGACGTCAATTGCCCCCTCCGAAAGTAGGCCGATATGACAGCGCCGTTTGACAGATGGTTGGGGGGCGTTGCCTGTGGTGTTTACGTCGCGCACTCCCACGTGGCAATGTTGATGTTTATGTTTGTGCGGGCAGGTGGCAATGTTGACATGACGGACGGACAAGCAATGTTTACACGATGGAAGGGCGAGCAATGTTTACATGACGGCGGCGAGCAATGTTTACAAAATGACAGTTGAGCAATGTTTACACTATGGGGGACGATACACACGGACAGAATGGGCGCTGGCTAACTAACCTTGTGGGTGGTGACCCACCAGTTGTCCCGAGCCCCAAATCTGCGTCAGCTGCGGCTGCTGCGTGTGACAGCGCGGCGGTGGCCAGGGCGCCGGCCGGCAGGGCCGGCGGCGGCCAAGGTCAGGCGGCTCGTGGCAGGCGGGCAGCAAGCGCGGGCGGCGCTCGGCACGACCCGGCTCAGCCTCGCCGACAGGCGGGCGCTTCGCGGCCCGTCGTGACAGACGGGTGACAGGTGTCGAAGTCCGGGTGACGGTCACGTTCGGCGGTGGGACGGTCGGGCGTCCCGGCGTCGTGGCGTCGACCTGCATCGCGACAGGCGGATGTAGGGAGCTCAGGCGACTCTTCACTGTGCGGCGTCCCAATGTTGCCAACTTGCGACATTTGGGTGGCGTCTCGTGCGGCAGGGCACTTGACCGGTGTTCCGGTACTGCGGCGATCGGCGTCGGAATCGGGCGTCGTGGCGCCTCGGTCGATTCTGGCGTCGTGTCAGGTGGGCATGTAGGCGGCGTCAGCGTCGGCGTCGCGCGCGTCCGTCTCTTTCGGTCCGGTTCATCCGTCTGTGCCTCGAAGCCAGGCGGGCACAGAGGAGCAAATCCAGGCGGCGGGGCGGCGCTCAGGCGTCTCGGCGTCATGGCCCTGGACATCGTGTCGCAAAGCGTCCTGTTTGCGACTGCGCACTCTGGTAGCGGTGACGACGGCCGGATGACGTCGAAGCCAGGTGGTGGCGACAAGGTGACACGAAGCGTCGGCGTCGAGTCTGGTGGCGTCCGTGGCGAGTCGTGTGGCGGAGACGATGCGGGTTTCGCCGGAAATGACCTTGGTGGCGTCGGGACGGCGGTTCGGTGCGGTGGCGAGGTCATTCCGGCGTCGGGAGGTGTCTCCGACACGAGGCGGGTGCTGGACGGCGTGGCAGACTGCGGTGGGACGGTCGTTGTCGGGCGTCGCTCGGTTGGCTTCGGCGAGTCAAGCGTCATCATAGTCGGGATGAGTGGCGTCAGGTCGGCGAAACGAGGTCTTGCTGGCGATGATGCGTTTGGACCAGCGTCGGGAGACGTCAGGTCGACGAGAGGTGCCGAGGTTGGCGGCTCCAGGACAGGAGGTGGCGGAAGCGGAATTGTCGGCGTCGGGACGGCGAGCGTCGGCGTCGGGATAAGTGGCGTCGGGTCGACGAAACGCAGTGTGGCAGGCGGCGGCGGGATCGGACTTGTGTCGGGAGACGTCAAGTCGATGAGCGTCGGCACGGCGGGCGTCGGGACGGCGGGCGTCGGCGTCGGGACGACGGGCGTGGGCGTCAGGACGACGGGCGTCTTTGTCAGAGCGGTAGGCGTCGGTAACGTAACACGTGGCGGTGCGGGTGACGTCAGGACGTACCTTCGTGGTGCTGGGGTCGGCGTCGTGCGTGAGGAGTCGGCTTGGTGCGGCGGTGACGTTCCGGCAACGGGCGGCGTCCTTGGCACGGGCTGCGTCGGCGAGTCGAGCAGCGTCTTTTCCGGCGTGGTTGGCGTCGGCGTGAGCGGAGTCGTTTTCGGCGTGGTTGGCGTCGGCGTGAGCGGCGTCTTTTTCGGCGTGAGTGGTGTCGGCGTGATCGGAGTCGGTGTCGGCGTGAGCGGCGTCGGCGTTTCGGGAAGCGTCGAGGCGTGTCGTGGAGGATTTTCCAGCGTCTCTGCCTCGTACTGCGCCTGGGTGGCTAGGTAGGCAGTGCACCGTGCGCACGTGAAGGTAAAAAACTTGCGCAGTACGGTCCATTCACGTTCGCCGATACAGCCACGATGCCACAGGCCGGCACATTCCTGGCAGCGGTATCCCTCGCTACTACCTCCGGGACACGACCTAGCTCCACATTTCGTCACGCCGTGTATGCGGTACTCCGTACAGTAGCCACACTCGTATCCGGCGGCGGTCCTGCCATGCAAGTCCCAACTCGGGCGGGAAAAGTAACACCCGATACACTCGTCCGGATACGGATACATGTCTACGCACGTGGTACTCTGCACACGAACAGTCCTCACGAACACATCAGCACTGTGTTACTTACTGCGCTCGGAGTCCGTTGTTTGTGCGCGGATTCCTGGAAGCGTGCGCTTGGCTGATCACGTGGCTGGCGCGCCAGAGTCCCGCTATGCACTCCGCGCGAACAATAGTTCCAGCGCGAACTTTAGTTCCGCGCGCTCCGCGTAACAACCGCCTATCTCACACGCTCGTACAGGTCTGGTTTTCGCGGAAGATGTAACTCGCCCCACGCTCTTGGGCGCCATTTGAGGGCTGATCGCGCATTGCCGGTGATTTCGAGATGTTAACTACGGGCGCCACCACGTGGAAGGGCACGTGGACCCGGCGGAGTCTCTCACTCAGGGCGTGACGTAGCCCAAGTGGGGACGAGTTACCAGCCCTTTCTATCCTAGCTACCCAGACCTGGCCCGCTCTAGGCGTCGGGCACGCCACACTCCTAGACTCACTCACCACGTGATTAAATAAGTACTCACTTTATATTTATTCTCCAGATTTAATTTCACTAACACGTCTCTCTACACGCCCGTTACACGTTACACATTACACGGTTAAAAAAGCCTGAGGCACGAATCGGTTTAGGTGAAGGCATGGTCCACACACGTGGCCATGCTGCAAAGTTTACTTATTACACGGTGATGAAAGAAACTCGACTGAGACAATTAATTAATTAAACAGTCCGCTGGCCGAGAGCTGCCCCGAGGATGACGAGCGAAAGAGATTCAGAAATACTTAACGAGACAGAATTACTTGGTCAGTGCAGAACAAAGGTTGAAGTCCCCGGGGTGCTGGCGCGTCTGCTCTCGGTCAGTGATGAAGATCGACTGGGCTGAGCTCATCGCTCGCAGGTGGCAACATGGCGCCCTTCGCGCCAACACAATTACCGTTACTATATTCTACGATTCCGTGCCCCGGCGAAAGTTGAGTAAATTACAGATAAACATTAAAAATATATAAAAATTACTGACAATGGAAAGTTCGTTACTATTTACTTATTTAATGACAATTTATGTAAAAGCATTCCTACCCTCGTCCAAGTCCGTGCCTGTTCGGGTCCGCCCGGGCAACGTCTATAGTTATTTAAGGTAACCTATTTAAATTAAAGAAAACACAAGTAAATTGCACAACACTGGGGCAAAGACGAATGAAAACAAAAAGGGTTTACAAATAATATTAAAACGTAGCAAATTAGGGGTGCGGCGCACTGCAGCTAAGCGCCCTCTTGCCGGGCTAGACACACACGCACACACGCACGCACGAGCGGGAGGTTTGAATATAGATGGTGGTTGGGCGGTGTCGTATCGGGCTCAAAGGGGCCGCAGGCCCGGACGACGTCAATACAAACAAGATTTGCAAGGGTTTGAAATAACCTGGGGTTATAATGAGAACATTTATAAAAATTCCCTACCAGATACACCATCGAAACCATTCTCTTTTTTGTTTAACTATCTAAATATTGACTAAAACTATCTTTAAAATAATTATTGTTTACACAATAATTACTGCAAGGGGTGTAATTAACAATGTTTGAAAGTAAAAAAAAAATCATAATATTTTAAAATTAGATACACTGTCATATCCGTTATAATTTATTGTATGAATCCTAAAAAATAATCTAAAACTTTGGCTGAAGATGTTTTTGATGAAAAGAATTATTACCGTACAAAACATTGGTTGAAAATTCAGAAAATTCAAAACTTTCTTAGTATCAATTTAGTTTGAATTTTGTTTAAATCATCTTAATATTATCTTAAACCTTAGTGAAAAGAAAATTTTTATACGACCACGTTATTAGCGCAAGAGATGAACAATCGTGTTTGAAGGTCAAAAAATTGAATAACTACATTAGTTATCATTAAATGTAATTCGTTCTAAGTTAGGCATTGAGTTAAAAACATTCATAATATATTCGCTGCATGGAAAATAAGAAAATGTTTAATCAATAATTTAGTAATAATGGAGAACATGAATATGTTATGTACATCAAGTTCTTAAAATGTTCCAAAATTGTATAGAAGTTTCCAAAATATTTACAAAAGAAATAGTTACTTCTAAATCTATTTGCGCCTGTAGGCTGTGGCGAAAGGAATTTTTTTTAACTCTCCTTCTAATTTTTCTCAATCCGTAGCAGTAATGTTTGGTTGTATCAAAAATTGTTTCAGACATAATTTTTTTATAAAAATTATAAGATTTACAAAGAATGTGAATGGTTTCGATGGTGTACCTACTAAGGGAGTTATGTTTTTTCCACCCCTTGAAGTTATGGTTGGTCGTATCAGAAAAATAATATAGACAAAATATTTTGGTATTACTTCTACGAGGTACGTTACATTCAAACGGATGTAATATTTTTCATATTACGTGAGTTATACCGATTTTTCTGTTTTTTCATTACCTTCGCCATTTCTACACCTTTGGTCGGATTTTATCCATTAACGGACTCGACCGAGTGTTTTTCCATGTATGTATTTTATGTATCAGTTTGGGAGTAATTTGTGCCCAATTACGTCAGTTATCGTGTCCATAAAATTGTGACATATATAAACTTTTGAGCTGACGTTGTTTTTGGCGTCTATGGACCATGAAACGAAAAGCTATATAAACATTTTCCAATGGTCGCATCCTGGTAACGGCAAAAATAGGTAGTATTTCTTCGAAATCTACCAAAAATAGTATCTACGTGAAATAATAACCTAAATTTAACTAAAGTTATCTATTCTCCTCACAATCCATAATACATTTTACAAGCGTAGTATTCAATATGCTATATTTTATATAAAACTTTCCTGATAATGTTTGCAGGAAAGAAAAAAACAACAGGTCTGGAAGTAAAAAAAAATATTCTTCTTATTCTAAGGTAAACGTATTTTAAATTAATAAAAAAATCACTCTACCAAAGTTTGGTATAAAAACAGTAGATTTTCTATGTGATTATTATGTTATCGTAAACCGATATACTCCATAGGACAGTTTAAGAAATAATTATCTGCCATGATTAGTTTTCTGAACAGCTTTCGCAACATTCCTTTGTCCTCTAAATACTGCGCAGAATGAGATTATAAATTAAAGCAAAAAATATATATTACCAACACAAATTCCAAAGTCTACGTAGCCATTAGCTAATCGTCAAGGCTCTTAACAACTGTCAATCAAACAAACAAGCACTTGAAAATGCTATCGTTGAATGCCAGACATTGTAAAATTTAAAGCGGTCAGCGTGTTGGTAGAGGAGTATAAATAAGTCCACAGTGGAATCACTCGGCAGTGTATTTTTGCGAAAACAAGACAACACACCAAAATGAGAGGTAAGGGTTCAAAAGTTTATATTATGTCTGAAAGATGGCAGGTAGCCCGACCAAATAACTAAACATAATCTCATCTTACGGATGAAAAGTCACTCACATCTATGCCTCATAAGGAATCAACCCAGAACTCCTCTCAGCTACGATGAACTTCTGAGGCCAGACCTTCTTCGTCTTCAGCAAGGTGGATGTTTTCGAGACATAGCGCCAGGCGGATTCATAATAATCACCCTCTTTATACTTGTGTAGGCTTCTACGCTACTGCCAATTCCCTTGCGGAGATTTTCAGTGATTGGCTTTGTGTTTTCAGAATCAATTTTGATTACAGTACTTTAAAATTTCTCACGTGAGCGTCAATGACAAAACCTAACTTTGAGTACACTTGGAGAATTTTAAACGATGTATGGCCTTTGAGTTCCATATTCACATTTTATATCCCGTAATAAACTACAAATGTGCTTAAGAAGATGTTTACGACGTTGCCAACCTGCTGTAGAGGCCAATTTTATTAGGACTCGCGTGAGAGAAGGGACCTTGTTCCCCCTGACAATAATCCAATTCATTATTTAAAATGATAATGTGACAGACTCGGAATTTTTCCATCCTCTGGAAGCGGCAAATTGATAAAAAGAAATGATTTATAATTTAAAAATATTTCGCACCAAATAGTTAGCAATACACTGTAACTATTTTTACTGGTAACAAAACAAAAATAAACTTGAAATTGGTGTAGATATCTTCAGGTGAATTCTAGACGTTTAATTTTGCAGTATATCAGTTGTCGATTCATTCAAGAGCGAAACGAGCAAACCTGGCCGTAAAGAAACAATGACAAAGGAAATAAAGCAGAAATAAATAACTCTTTATTACAGCTTTACAAAAGAACAGACGTTGACATGATAAAACACTATAATATAAGAAGTCTATTAATAAAAATAGAGCTATTAAACTAGATTCCAGTTTCTATGTGCACAAAAACTGTTCCATTCACCAATTCGGTCAACGGTTCTGTGAGAGGCTATATTGGTGTGATCTATCTAGCTACACTGTAAATATTTTGTAAATAGAACTGAAAAAATCATGTTTGAATTACAGATGTATTAAAATATGTACATTGGCATGAAAACAACTGTATCTCTACAGAGAAATGTTTGCAGTAATACTGGGTTCGGAATATTTTCCGGGCATTTTTTATTTGTTTTGTCCCAGTAGGTACATACATTAGTTAAAGTTATTTGTAAACCTTTTTTTTTTTCTGCATATCTTTCCAGTATTAACTGCACACATTAAAGGAGCATAATAAAACCAAATAAAGTCAAATTGTTGAATATTCTATTATACTTTCCATGGTTTAAATAATGTATACTTATATAAAATCCCAAACAAAATTTAAATATATGAGTGAGTTTTCGTAATTGTGACAAGAAATATTCAGTATTGTTCCTAAAAACGTGTTTCATATACGCAAACAAATTACAGCAAACAAATTTACAATATTTTATTGTTTTATCACTGAAATGGTTTCCAAAGAAGTATTTTGAAAAGTATTTATTTTGTGTAGCATACTTCTATCACGAACGCCCATAATAAGTCACACAAAAAGTATGAACGCTTGAAAAATGGCCAATATGTAAAATTTAAATTCAAAACACCTATCCGAATTACTTAACAACCCTCACGAAAGCAATTGGCAGTTTCAAATCGAATACGAATTCGAAATCTGAGAATTGGCGTTTCACAAACCTGTCTTCGCGATCAACGTGAACTCAATCCAGCGACGAATGCGCGAATCTTTCATCAGAAATGCACTTTGTTTTGCTACCAAGAAAGTTGTATTACTCTCCTAGGAAAATATCCAGTGTGTGTATTGACTAAACTGCGATTCAACCAAAACAAAATAAGGACAGCTGCACTTACAAAATTACAATAAAAATAATTTATGGTCAAAGAATAGAGGACTCTATTTTAATAAAAGCCGCTCATTTTTGTTATTTTTATTTCATTTAAGACTTTTAAAAGCACTTGTAGACAAAGACAGAGGTTTGATAAAGCATGGCCCTTAGTGCAAGGTATCATGGGTTCAAAATCCCAGAAGTAAGGCACTTAAAAATTTATCTTTTTTATTATAATATTCAATTACGTTTAAATTGAAAGTAACGACTTTATTATCTTCGTGGTATAAAATCGGAGGCGTTAATAGGTCCAAACATAAAATATAAAAGAATAAAATACTTTGGCAAGGTTTCGTAAATTTAGTAAAATACTAGAAGATATTTTGTAGACAAGCTATTACGTAGTGGGTCAATTTGACTTGCAAAGTTTTCCAGAAACAGTTCGCAGCATGGAGCATTCACGTGAAAATCTAATCATTTGAAAGAATGAGCATAAACAGGACATAAGAAGTACACTTTTCAACTGAATCAGATATCAGTATATAACCAAATAATTATCTGTGAATATATACAAACCGGTAAAGGTTTATTTAACAAGAAACATTTAACACCAACAATATTCAATTAAATAACTACTATTACCTGACAGTACGCTAAAAATAAGAGCATGCACTTATAAATGTGCCTTTATAAAAAAATAGACTATGTAAGCATCAAGAAGTGGAGTCGACACGTGGTGAACGGTTGTTCTCTCTGTGTTCCAGCATTCGCAGTGGTAGCCGTGCTGCTGGTGGCCTACGCCCAGGCTGACGTCACCGAGCTGACACAAGCCCAGGTGGACGCGCTGTCTGCGGAGGAACTCCAGGCCATCACCCAGGAGCAGTGGGGCATCATCTCCTCCAGGTGGTGCAGTCCTCTCTTCGCCAGCTACGCCAAGTCCCAGTACCTGCCGGACCGCACCAACTGCCACTACTACTACGAGTGCGTGGGCTACAAGGCGGTGAGGATGGAGTGTGCCGCCAACCTCTACTGGAACACCAAGGTGAGACTCCAACCCTGATTGAAGATCAGCACCAGCAGATGAAAAATTCTTCACCGTAGCTGGGGTTGATTAGGAACTCAGAAGACCTCTTTGCTTCCCAAGTATGACATCGAGTGGGAGCATACTCATTTAAAAATGGGAAATTAAAAAAGTTCATCATTGTGAGAGAATTCCTTTAAAGCTCTAGTCATTATTACCTACTATAGCGTGGAGATGTGGACCAAAAGTGTTTACCAAAGAATGCAGCACTTATAACTTATCCTAGATTACTTATTGACGACGCAGTTGGGGGGAATAACTGTTTCTTGCTTATTTTCTTGCCTGGAATTATACTGGACACACATCTAACGAACCTAGGATCAGAGTTGAGCAATTATAAGTAACACTTGACAAATAATCCCTACCAAATCATCAGGGAAAATGTTTAAATAAAACTGAAGAATATAAACATGAATTTGGTATATTACTGTGATTAAAAAAAACTATTTTTAATTTGCCAGAAAGTACAACATTTCGAATTTATATAATTAAAATAAGATAATCGTGAATTTTTTAATCTGGAAATCTTCCATAGCATAACTCTATCCAAAATTCTCTACTGATCATCATATGAGACCAGACAGATTCATGAATCCATTTCAAGATAGATTCTATTATTTGCTCACAAATTACTTTGAGGACTCTGGGCCAATGAGAAGCACTCGGCCTAATCAGCTTCAATTCACAAGCTACTATTTTGGGATGCCTCACAAACCAGAAGCCAAAAAGGTGTATGACATTTCCCGTATTATTGTTTCCCAATCACTATTGATAATCCCATTCCACTAGATGGTATTGGAATCTGTGATGGAACTATTACATGAATCTTCTTCTGTATATTTGTTTCTAACGGGACTCCGGAGTGCTCTGTGGTGTGCTCAGATCCCCAGTTCCCGCGCTCCCGGGAACACGACCACGACTGCGCGGCCGTGAGTCTGCGTGCCGGTGGCTTCACTGAGCGAGAGCGGTGTTGCCGAGTCTCGTGCTCCTTGTTGCAGCTGAGCACGTGCGACTTCCCGTACCGCGCGGGCTGCAGCTACGGCAGCGCCGCCCAGCCCGCCCAGATCCAGCCGGCCAAGCCCGCCCAGAGCCAGCCGGCCAAGCCCGCCCAGGGCCAGCAGGCCGTGCCCAACCAGCACCTGCCCATCCAGCCGGCCGGCACCAACGACAACGGCGCCATCGAGATCCCCATCGCCAACAACCCCGTCGTCGTCGACCCGTACAAGCAGTAACACCCGCTTGACAATTCGTGGTTTTATTTATTAACTAAGATCCTGTTAAGTTTATACTTGATATCTTACTAATGTATACACTATGCAAAATAAAACCAATGTAAATTCGTCTTGCTAAACTGGAATTTATATGTTTACTTAACTATCAACAACCCAAAATAATTATAAAGTGATAACTGATAAATTAATTCTTACTTTTACAGAATTTTCTGTTACTATAAATTTTATTTAATAGTTTTGTACTTAACATAAATTAAATCATATTTAATATATCCATAAAAACTAATTCAATAGTATAAACATAAACAAAATACATCTAATTATTTATCAAACATTTATCTACATCCTAAATTTGTCTTGTTAGAATCTACTAAACCACTATGTTACCGAAGTACCTCGAAATTTTTAAAACATTTTAAAAATAATACATACTAAGTACTTTTATACGTTTGAGGATAAAATTGTGTTCTTACCTTTGATATATTTGGAAATACAGGCTGTCCATAAAGTCTTTCCTTCATTACAAACATTAATATCATGAAAACTACAAATGCTAGCAAACTGCAGTTTGGACGAACCTTTTGTGTAACTCATATAGTTTATTTGCCAGACAAGACTAGACAACTTCTACATGTGCACCGTTGATGGCCCGCAGAACATCAAGGCGATATTCGATTTCTTGCCATGTTTTCTTCAACATTTTGTCTGAAACAGAAGTGACTGCCTCTGTTATCCGTTGAACCAGTGTTCTAACATCAGGCACACGTGTTGCATACACTTTATCTTTAAAAAATCCCTAAAGAAAAAAGTGGAGGGGGGTAACATCGGGTTATCTCGGTGGCCAGGATGTTGGTCCATCGTGTCCAATCGAACAGTCTGGGAATGTTTCATTAAGGAATTCACGGACATTCAATCCCGAATGTGGCGGTGCACCATCCTGTTGGAACACAACCCAAGGCTGAAACTCTTGTAGCTGAGGTGCTGCATAGAGGTCCAACATGTCTAGGTAGATGTGCGCTGTTATTGAGCTCTCTGCAAAAAAGAACGGCCCAATGACTTTGTTATGCAGAAGGGCGCACCAAACATTGACTTTTGGGCTATCCCTCTCATGTTCCACAATTGAATGAGGGTGTTCGGACACCCATATACGCACGTTATGCCTATTAATAGAGACCGGAAAAATTTGTGCTTTCGATGGCCTATAGGATAGACGCCACAATCCCATACTCACCAGGCAAATGCCACCTGCTCATTGGCTACTGACTCGTGACACCTGTCAACTGGGACGCTTGCGAGTCGGTACTTTTTTTGGTTGAAGGTTTTTCATTGGCTCAAAGTCCTTCAGATAAACAGTAAGCCAATCGCAGAAGCAATATAAAGGTACAGTTTTTTGGAGTCTAGCATATCGTGAAATGAATACGCGAATTTTTCCGCTCTCTACCTATTAACTGTACCAGACGTATGAAATGTTGCTTCATCGGAGAAACAAACACGCTGTAGATATCCATTATCAGCGTCAATACGATGCAACATTTGTGTCGCAAATTCAGCGCGAAATTTTTGGTCATTTGGTTGCAAGGCTTGAGCAATTTTAACTTTGTACGCATACAAATGAAGTCTTTTGTGTAAGATTTTGTGCCCTGTTGAACGTGGAATACCAAGTTGACGGGAAGCCTGACGTGTCGATTTGGAGGGGCTTCGTTGGAATGCTTCTTGAACAGCGTGGACAGTGTCATCTGTTACAGAAGTACGACCTGTTCGCGAACGGTGGCCCACACTACCAGTCTCTTTAAATGTCTCATACCAAGCTTTTATGCTCTTGTGATCAGGTGGTAGACGTCCATACTCCCTTCGGAAATTGCGCTGAACCGTAACAGGGGACCTGCTCTCGTGATACCACAGAACACATTGAGCCTTTTCTTGCATGGAGGTCATTGTGCCTTTCACTCTTCAAACACCACCTACCTGAAACATACACACAAATAACTAGCACGCTACACTACACGTTCATCCATGCCGCATTTTGCTAGCATTTGTAGTTTTCATGTTATTAATGTTTGTAATGAGGGAAAGAATTTATGGACATCCTGTATTTCATGTATCAACATCCTACTAATATTATAAACGCGAAAGTTTGTAAGTATGGATGGATGTTTGTTACTCTTTCACGTAAAAACTACTGAATGTATTTTAATGAAACTTTACAATAATATAGCTTTTACATCAGAATAACACATAGGCTACATATTAATATGAAATTCCATCCTTAATGGAATGAAAAAGTGAACAATTCATTTTATAACAGAAAAAATCATAGGTCATAGACATACAAATAGTGAGTGAGTGTCATTTTTCTATGTCTGCCACACGATCATACACATAGTAAGGTCTTGCAAATTCATATTTTTCTCCTTGGTGAGATCAGCCCGCTTAGTGGAGCTCGCAGTGGCTAGCAAAATAAAGGTGCTAATAACAGTTTGGTTCTTAACTTCGTCAATAGATAGAGTTGCCTTGAATTTTAAACGCACCTTCGTTCGATGCGTTTGTCATGTCTTTAATTTTAGTTTGTTGTGCCGCATGCGTTCCTATGCCATTTATCCGATTGCGATTAAATTTTGGTGAGTTGTTATGCGGATGCCCGTGAAGGTTTCTGAGATGGTATAACTATTTTGCAATAGTTTGAGCACGAATAGTTTCAAAAAAAATGTGTTTATTTCATATTATATAGCGGACTTCGTCTGTTTTTGTTGTCTAAGTGCGCACGCATGACACAATTTATTTAAATTTAAAAGAGAGACAGAGATAGAGTGATATATACATATATAGAGTGAGATATAGACGGAGAGACAAGTTGAGATAGAGCGAGGTATAGAGAATGAAATGGGTTAGATAAAGAGATATACCTATAGATGTATAGAGCTATATAGAGACTTATATTTAAAATATATAGATATAGTGGGAAGTATATATGTAGACATAAAGAAATAAATAGAGATAGAGAGATACATAGATGTAGATAGAGATAAATATATATAGAGAGATGGATAGATGATTTGTATATGTGGAATTACTTCAAACATATTACAAAACAAAACTGAATGAGGCATTGCAATGCAGGCCGAGCATTAGCTAGATAATGGAATCTTTTCAATATTAGTAATCTCTTATTTTTCAGCTTTTTTGTATATTGCTTTATGAAGTCTAAATTACATACAGACCAGGTAAATAACTATAAACTGGCAGAACAACGTCTGTCGGGATCTGAAAGTGATATAAATTAATTTTCACACTTGACATTCAAATTAAGAAGACTTTTACTAACTACATCTGATTTCGAAAAAGGTCCCCTTCACCCTGTGTTCATCCCGGGCAACGCCGGGTATTGCAGCCAGTTATTTATAATGCAATGGCTCTTGAGTATCTTTAACTTATTAAATCGAAACATTTTGCAAAAAAAATATATCTGGGACGATAATTTAAATTGTATACTAAAGTCAGTAATTAATGTTATATAATAATTTGTACTATATTGCCAGCTAACGCTAACAAAGTATTTATGCATATAATTTACCATTAACTCTTAAGCATTAAGAGTATAAAATATTCTTTAAGTAAGAAAAAACTGACCACAAAATTAAACAGAAGCTGGTTTTGAAATGAAAACTTTTGCAGGTGCAAAAAGAAAAAGTATTTAGTAGAAAATTGTCTACTCGGAGTCCTCATAAAAATCACAAGGATTAGGCTGTAATCTAAAGAGCCTGTTCTTGAGTAGCAAGAAGTGAGACTGTCCGATGCTATCCTGAAGGACTGCAGAGCACGGGATAGTGTCCTGGCTATAATATTAGTAAAGGCATAGGTTTCAGAATCCCATTGCGATGTCAGGGGCACCAAAGGCATGTCATCATATTAGACTACTATTTTCTCACAAATTACTTTGAGAACTCTGGGCCAATGAGAAACACTCGGCCTACTCAAATTGAAATCACAAGCTTTTATGTTGGGATGCCTCACAATACACAAGCCAAATAGTAGATGACATATTATTCTGTATTCTTGTTCACAATCACTATTAATAGCCCTCCAGTAAATTACTTTGGAATCTGTGCTAGAACTATTACATAAATTGTTTGAGTTAATTTCGATGTTAAATAGACATATTTTGCATTAATTGGGGTCTATTCTACTTTGATTTTTTGAGGAAATCGTGTGATTTTTTTACGAATTTCTTTATTAGTTTTAATGGGTGCATTTACTAATGTCCATTAATCCTCATGCAACGTGATTAGTTCAAGTGTTAGTTATAGTTCACTGCAAACACTACGTGGGGTTAGGTTTATAAACTGAAAAAAAAGAGTGAATATATTTCTAGAAGATACTGACAGAAGACATATCACATGGTACATGCAGTCTAAGCATGATATTTCTGAATATTTTGGTGCTTAGTAGTACACAACTCACTTAGAGATATAGTGGTTTAACTTTGTCTTACTGGGAGGCAAAAAGTCACCTCTTCGAGGGATAATGCAAAACGTCGACACATTTTATTGCAGGTGAACACATTTCTCCCCCTCCACATAGAACTGTTGATATCTTATTCTGGTACTGTGGCACTGGATGCCCCAAATCTCAGAAAGATTTCACGATGGAGGGATATGACATTGGTGGGAGTTGTGCATGCAAAACTGTGTTTTAATATTTAGCTAACTGTGGTTGCTTATTCACAGAGTCTGGATTACATGGGCTCTCTCATTACATTTCATTACAACTAGCCACGTCTGTATTATTTATGTGCGACCAGTTAATAATAAATAATTAAAAATATTTTTTTTTATTCTAGGGTATTGCACCCATTTTTCTAAGCTTTTAACTATCACCCTTCTTCCGATTATTTCCATACTACTTATAAAACTACTATTCCATATAAACCTTACCATTTAGATATTTAACAAGGAAAATTTGTGAATATGATGAAATGGGTCAGATATTTATTTTAGTGTCCGCTTTCCATTATGATCCTGCCTTCAATAACATCACTAGCGACCAGATAAGATTGAAAGATCCATGCTGATTGTTTTCTTAAGTAACAAAGTATTTAGACACAAATATCGTCTTCTTGAAGTAAAACATATAAAGTTGTAACTGCCTGGAAATACCTCACCAAGATGGCAGCATTGTCTGGGTCGATGATTATCAACCATAGACCACAACACTGTTATAAAATGACTACTCTACCACTAAATAGCATTAAATAAAACAAGAAAAGCCTCCTTACCGGATATAAATTTAAAAATAATTATTGTGGTAGAACCTTTACAGTGTTTACTGTAAAAATCACACAAAGGTGATTAATCAGTCCACAAAGATGGACTCTTTCATTAAGAGCAGTCATTATGATCCATACGACATTCAACAAATAACTTTGCGGTTATCTTGTAGACATCCCCTTACAAACAATTATAAACCAAAATGGCCTGATATTAAGGAGGGGGTTAGTTTTCCTTCTAAAAATAATATAAAAAACAATTTAGTCCACTAGATATTTAAAAAGTATTCATTGGCCCTGACTATGTAAAAGCTCTTGGTCTAGGAAAGAGTTAATATACCGCCTACTACAAACACGTGGCTAGGATTGACTAGCAAACGATTTCTTAACGTGGCAGTTGAGACAGTTGTTTTAGTTGATGGAGATAGTCTTCAAATCACCTGACATATAAATAAAGTCCTTGAGTATGTTGGCAAAAAGAAGACATCACAGCTTGTACATACTCTCGAACAACGTGGCTTGGGATATTCATGGCTGCGAAAGTTTGACATATGAGTTTCTACTTCAATATTAGAAAAAATCTGGTAACTATGCTAAAGGGAAATACAACATGCACTTTAAAACAAGCATGTATAGGTTCTCCACTGGAATTTCATCATTACTGCAGGCAGGATCAACAGTCATGATTGTGTGAAGGCAGAATGTTGACAACTCATTGACGTACCTCACCAAACCTTCAATGCAATGGTGAACAATAAATGAAGTGATACTAAATATAGAAGTTGAGATCCAATGACTAAGTGAAATATGTGCTCAAGACCTTAGTTTAAATCCTCCGAAATTTAAACACAGACCAACTTTGTAACACTCGGAGAAACACACAAACCTAATCACTAAATTATTTTATATATATTTTAAAAGAAGCATGTTATGTGTAATAAATATATAAATATATTAATGTACAACATATATATTTACTAGGGGCTGAATATATGCTACCAAAATATGTCTTTTATAAATTTATCATTATTCAATGTGCTCAGAGAAACTCTCAAATATTAAAAAATTATCACAAAATAAAAACTAATGCTGAAGACACTTAATGATACTATTATTCCAACTAAATAATGAAGATTTTTCAGACTACAATTTTTACATCCCTGATCTCCATAATATCCTGTAGCGAATCACATTACTTATATTGATATATTTCTGTATTAATATGTTAAACACATTTCGGTATCTTAGATCCAGTTTAACTGTTTCAATATTAACTTTTACTTTAATATTAAAATAAAATTAATCACTTTTTATGGAAAGTTCATCGTCATATTAAATGGCTCCCTTGTATATCTTAAATATGAATGCATCGTGTTGACATATAAGAAGTTCCGAGATCGTCATAATCTTGACGGTTGATACGCCTTTAAAGTAATTTCATAACCGTACCACAACAAAGTAGGTGCATTTTACATCACATATATGAAAAGCTATTTCATAAAGTTGAATGTATGGTGTCTGCAAGTCAAATTGACCACAAATATAAATAAATGGATAAGTAGGTACTACGCTGTATGGAATACCATCATGCATCAGAATAGTTTATTTTTGTAGATTTGTATTTTATTCTTGTAAATATATAAAACATAATACATTTATAAATGATAAAAAATGAAAGTGTAGAATGTATTAAGTTTACCCAATGAAAGAAGTCAAATCAGTAAATATTATGTATCATTTTAACATTATTTATTCAAAGTTAACACTCCCATACATCATTTTTGTTCTTTATTGGTTATTGAATGGGACGACAACTGGAATGACATTTTGGTTCGCAACTGGAATCTCGATTGCTTGGTTGTGGTTGCTTGATCCTGATCCTGAAGCAGATCCTGATCCTGAAGCAGATCCTGATCCTGATCCAGAGGCAGATCCTGATCCAGAGGCAGATCCTGATCCTGATGCTGATCCAGAGGCAGATCCTGATCCTGATGCTGATCCTGATCCAGAGGCAGATCCGGATCCTGATCCTGATCCCGAGCTAGAAGATGCACTGCCGTACTTGCAGCCTGCGTGGTACGGGTAGTCACAGGTTTCCAGCTGTAACAAGAGACTTGCAGTCAGTACAGTCCCAGACAACACTCAAACCTTCCAGCAGGTACCAGAACTCTGTTGGATCCAGCGTTGTTACCTTGGTGTTCCAGTAGAGGTTGGCGGCACACTCCATCCTCACCGCCTTGTAGCCCACGCACTCGTAGTAGTAGTGGCAGTTGGTGCGGTCCGGCAGGTACTGGGACTTGGCGTAGCTGGCGAAGAGAGGACTGCACCACCTGGAGGAGATGATGCCCCACTGCTCCTGGGTGATGGCCTGGAGTTCCTCCGCAGACAGCGCGTCCACCTGGGCTTGTGTCAGCTCGGTGACGTCAGCCTGGGCGTAGGCCACCAGCAGCAAGGCTACCACTGCGAATGCTGTAAAACCAACATTAAAAAAAGATTAATTTTACGTTTTACATCGCAAATTTAGGCAGAGACTCCAAATGGAGCCCAAGGTTATAGTGTGCTCTGAAACACTTGGGTTCTGACTCGTGGTTTATAAATATTAGTCACGCCTGAGTTTTGGGTTCGAAACCCCTATGGCCCTGGCCACATCATTGAAACGGACTATCAATCATGTGTACCGATTACCAACTAGAAATATTCGATAAATTACTCTTAACTCTCCGACATGTTCATAATCATCTTTTCCATTGGCTCAGGATTCTGTAAGACAGATTTATTGAATGAGTAACGTGTGTAAGTGTATCTCAGGGAATAGCAGAAATCACCGGTATGAACATGATAACTCGGATGCATCCATGATATGCAGGAGACTTGTAAATGGTTTTGCTGCGGTCCATTAACAAGGGAAATCACTGCGCACTGCCATAGAACACAACACGTCCAGAGCTACAATCAACGGGATCATGTGCAGTCCCTCTATGTGCATGTTGAGTGGTGTGTGCTATCACGGATATGGCATTCCTCCTAGTATATATAGCTAGAGCATTACCGATGATACTGTATCCATATATATATATAAACCTTTTCGGACCGAAGTTAATTGGAATTTCGTCTACTGGTGTTGCATATACACCTACAATTTTGAATTTTTGGTAAGAGTCCCAATTTTCAGTACAGATTTAAGATTGTTGAAAAAATGTATTGAAACGTCTGCCCGATTAACTTGTGTTGTATCTTGAAAAGCTACATAAGTATCTCATATTATGATAAAATATAAATACTGAGCCCCTGAAATGTGCCGCTAGAAGGATGACAAAGGTGCACCTGATTAAACTCTGTCCTCTCACTAAATTAATATGCGAAATATTTTCGGACATGTTTATTCCCACACACAAAACTGTGATATTAATTAGCTATTTGCGCACTTGTGTAAATATTTGTATATGTAAAACAGTTGAATTAAATGACATCTCGAATTTTTCTGTATTTAAATTTATATTCGACTGTTAATTATGCAATATTAGTTCATCTTTCGTTTTTTCTAGTCTTAAATAAGAAACTGGCGAAACTTTATAATTAAATAATATTTATTAATTTACGATGAACTCTACATTCTTGTACGCAAAGAAGTCGGTGTCTATAGTTCATTATCTACTTCCGTGTGATTTGGCCATTTGAATTTTGTATTGATTCTTTATCCTTCTATCCAATGAGAACGTAGTTCAAGAGTATACTTATATATAGTATTCCATGTCTCTTCAAACATTAACCTGAGTTTTACAGGTCTCTGATCATAACTAATGACTATTTTGTATGCAATTATTCCCAGTAGCAAACAATGGATTTCAAAGGTGTAAACAACGCGAAAGAAAGTACATAAATCTGGAAAAGTTTTAGATATCACAGGAAACAATATTTTACTCACCGTTCATTTTTGAAGTTCGTCTACTTGATGGTCTCAATGCGATGAATGGTTTCTCGTTGCTTTTACATGGCTATTTGTAACAATTCTTAATCGCATTATAAAATAATCATGACAGTTTTAAGTGGTTCAAATGTCACTGCTGTGTGTTTTCTTGGGAATTCATTGACTTGACATGGGCGCTATCAATACGAAAACCATTGATGATATTTTTAAAATCATAACATGAGTATCTCCTCAAGGCCAAGTCGCATTCCTGTCCATACCTTGTGACGTAGGTGTGCTTATGCCATATCAGTGAAGTTGGACTAGTTGGTCATTCAGTCCAGAAAGCTTGATTGTGGTGACGCAGGTCACTCGCATTAGAGAAATGGTGTTTGCCATGTCAGCTTGCATGTGGTGATGGAGGTCACTCGCATTACAGAAATGGTGTTTGCCATGTCAGCTTTACTGTGGTGAAGTAGGTTACTTCATTAGAGAGTTGGTGTTTGCCATGTGAGCTCGCTCAATAGGGGGCTTGATTTTGATGGAGGTTTTCTTTCTTCGTAACGAACAAATTAGTGTTCGTGCTCTTTTCTTATTTATAAAGACACGAGAACACCCTGCCTTCATTCTGTGGCAAAATAAGCTTTTACCTAATATTTGGACCACTTTAATGATTGAAACTTTGCATGATGGTTTCCATGCCTCTGACATCTGGACTTTCTGCGAAGTATTTGGATATTAATAGAGGAACCAAATTCCGTTTCTTAAATCTATGTTATAATTTAAAAAAAATACAAATACTTTACAATTACTTTGAAAATGACCGATAATTAAAAACAATGATAACAAACTATACGGCTGTAATTTAAGTATAACATTTAGATTTTTAGACTTTGTGAAAATGTCTGCAGAACGTGTGAAGTAAGAACGTGGTTTGCCTCTGATTTTATAACAACGTCCATTTGACAATTATACTTCTTACAGTATCCATTATTATTCTAAAATCTTTATTTATTATTTGTTTGGTTTTTCTGAAGAAGCTGTATTTGTTTGAACCGAGTGAGCTGGTGAATTCTCGAGAGTTCAGGTACACAGCTTGTGTCTTGCCACGTAAGTTTAGGTTTCCGTGATCTTCCACATTCAATCCGCCCAAAATTCCTTACCAAAAATCATAAGCGAATCATTCCTTCTAATAACTTCGATCTCTGTGATATATGTCAAGTCTGAAATTGTTAATACCAGGATGGGATTTTTAAGGGAGATCCATGGTGCCTACCGTCCATGCACGATGTTATATAGGATATCATGTGGACTTTTTAGTAGCCTGCCGGCCGTATTCATGAAAGTTCTTGCTACTCGGTTGTATGCAGTTTTTTTCCCAATATTTTCTACAAGATGGAAATATTGAGAAATCTGACGGTAGTTGGTAGTTTTTCTAGAGGTAAACGATGTCGTTAGAACAATCAATGTGATTTTTCAATACCGAAAAATGTGAATTGTTAAAAATGTAACTTTCGTAGGCAAAAATACGTAAATATGAATATTTGTTGTCTTTTAATAAGTAGATTATGACTACCACAATAAATGAGCTCGTCAACATTCATAGCAAATAACGCAGAATCTGTAAGCTAGTATCATGAAACAGATTATTTCATAGAAATGTCTATGCATGACTAAGAAACTTTCCATCACAGCATCCAGGCTTGGTGAAAAAGACAGTCAATATACACTTTCATATCGATAGAATTTTAAATTTCGTTGTGTATGCGTGCGTTTTACACCGA
Organism: Bacillus rossius redtenbacheri; assembly: GCF_032445375.1. Lineage (NCBI taxonomy): Eukaryota > Metazoa > Arthropoda > Insecta > Phasmatodea > Bacillidae > Bacillus > Bacillus rossius. Next base: position 367,980,754 of record NC_086330.1, on the reverse strand, counting down.
CTCATATTTCCTCTGGGCTTTTAAGATAAGAGAGAGTTTTCCACCGGACCTTTTTCCTCAAAAATAACCTTAAATCATAGGCAGCACAAATTAGTTAACGATTTAAAAATTTTATTCTTAATTTCAAAAACATAAATAATTTTTTTGTTTTCAAGTTGTGGGCATTTTTTCAAATGTTTTTATATCCCCGCCCTTTTCCAAATTATTGCATAATATGACTAAAACCTTTTCTACCCAATCATAAATAAATTGATAAAATTCCAAATAAAATCATACATCCTATACTATTGGGAAATAAAAATTACTTATTCGTCTTATGCGGCAACAATTTTTTTAACTTATCACTGTAAAATAAATTAATTTTCTAGCTTATTAATTTATTTGCTTTCATCATCCTTCTTTTGAATTAACTTTTCAAGTTAGTAAGGAAATTATGTTATAGAATGACTTGTCAAATTCACTCGATTATAAATTTGTTACGTAAGTCTTCCAAGTATTATAATTTATTTGGAATCGTTTCCTGATAGGGTTATTTCATGATTCTGTATACAAAATTTAGTCACAATATCTAATAATTTGGTGCAGGGGAGGGATTTAAAAATTTTAAAAAATTGCCTGTGACTCAAAAACTGGACTCTTTTCTTATTTTGGCTTTTTAAATTCAAAACCGTTATTATTCTCCTATAAACTGTTCTCGACTCGTTGATGAGTTATGGGTAGAGACCGGAAAAATTCGCGAGTTCAATGACATCTGGGCTAGCTTACAAAATCCTCTACTTGCTCGGGAAAATTCTATCTGTTCATTGGCTGTTAACCTTGTGATACGTCTCGACTGTGTAGCCTTGTGATTTGATGTTTCTTTGGCTGATGGTACCTCATTGGCCCAGAGTTCTCTAGTTAAACTGTGAGCCAACAGCATAATCAAGCCAAAGGTACAGGTATTTGAATTTTCACCTACCGCGAAATGAATTCGAGAATTTTTCTGGTCTCTAGTTATGGGACACCATATATATATATATATATATATATATATATATATATATATATATATATGCATGTACACCACTGTCATTAAAATCAGAATATTTTAAAAGGTCTACCATTTTCTCTTTCATTATAATCTATTAAAATTTAAAACAAACAATAATATATATATAGTTTGTATTGTCACTAAATACACGTAAATTTAAAACTGCTCTACTTAAGTTTTCATGATGAACTGCTTAAAATTAATTAATTAGGAAATGTTGCCATCGATATCAGTGGAGCCAATGAGGATGAAGTAATGGCAGAATAAATGTGTTGTCTCTCGAAAACAAAATCTGTCAATATTGTTTACATAGTAATTCTTTAGTTATGAGCATTGCGTGTTAGTAGTTACGTAATTTTTGAAAAACACCTGACACTTACGAGAACTTGGCACTTGTGATAATTTACTCGTTAGATCTAAATGGACGCCACATTAGTGTAGATCGCAACCGTGCGAAGCTTGGGCGGGGAAACGGGAGCACCCGGAGAAAACCCCGTCCGCTCGCGGCAACGTCCGCAGTGTTTCCCACTTGTGAGAAGCGGACCAGTCGGGATCCGAACCCGGCCCACCTCGGTGGAGGTAGCGCAATGATACGCATTGAAATTCCCACGTGATATGCTCTCACGCAACTATATTGTGCTTTATCAGTTTCTCAGGAATGTGAAAAGGTTAGAAAAAAAGTCAGTTAAGTTTTCTTGAAAGTAAAGTGATGCAAACTGCACTTTGGTCTCGGTGACATGCTCACAAGTGCAGCAGTCAGATAAGTGTGGCAGTGTGCGAAGAACTAGCACTGAAGTGGACAGCTCTAAGACATATGTTAAAATAAAATTCCTTAGAATACAATCCCATAGTTCAAAGTCCGCCAGACTCTAATCGCTTTTGTCAACTATTATTTATTTATTTAATTGTTTAAACACGAACAAAATTCAGCACTAAGCCGGTTTGAGGTTTTCTCGTGTTAATAACACAGTAAAAAATTTAAATATCATTTTAAACTAAACATTTAAGTCACGCCATAGACCACCACTAAAGAAATTTAATGAACAAAAATAATGAAAAAAAAATGGTTGTCTGTAAAGTCGGTTTACGGACGATAGTTTAACGTGACAACGTCATAACAAAACACTAATAAAATAATTCAATACTTTTATGAATAGAATTGAATAATTTTTATTGAATTATCACTATTTTGTATGGATGCAAAGGAGTGAAATGAAATCTATAATTTAATTGATAAATTTACTTTTTTATTTGCACTCATTATTTCAAATATGTTTATTACTTTAACTAACAGATTATTTTAACTATAACTTTTCTACATGTTTGCTATTTAACTTCTTCCAATCTGTGTTATTCTGTTAAGGATAGGACGATGATAGGAAAAGTAGGAAACGATTTGGAGTGTTTCAAGTTTAATGTGCCTCGAAAAAGTCAAATCGATGGTTGTTCCAATCGAGTGGAAGAGAGATAGATGCGGCGCAAGCGTACAGTGAGCGTAACGGGATAAAGCGTAACGGGACAATATGTCATCCTTTTTCGTGCGTGCAGCCGGCGTTCATCGATTTATTAGACGTTGTCACGTCAAAAAACGTAATGGAAACCATTCCATAGTAAAATAAGCCATTTCTATTTCTTAAAAAAAATTACTTATAAGTTTATATCCATGCATTGTTACACCGTATCTTATAAAAAAATGTGTGGTATGGTGACTGGGTGGGGTCACACTTCCAGTACGCTGACTCTGTTAGCGTGGCAGGGTCCCATTTGACTGTTTATTGTGAAGCAGTGCGCGGTAACATCCAAGAGAAGTTGCGAAATCAATGTTTCACAACTTACCGTGTTGACTAAAAAATTTTCACGTAATTTAATTGGTGCTTCCAACAAGAATTCACTATCTTTCACGGCCTATAGCCTGAGGTTCGCCCACGTTTCGGTAGAAATCGGAGTCACCATCATTAGGGTGATGGGGTAACCCACAAGCCAAGAATCCGCAATCAGTCCGCACTTCGTCGCGATTTACATTTCTGCAAACAATGCTGTGATAATAATGCAAGTTTATTTCCCCTCCCTTTATTTTTTTTTTGCAACTAAGTTTTAGGACATTCTAGACTCGTGTTTTTTAAGAAAATAATTCCTAGCTATAACTCAGAACGTGTTGCGGTGATGAAGATGTATCAAATCAAGCACGTTGGCTGAGCACTCAACCTCGTTTCAACACTTCATCGATACTGAAGCCAGTGAAGATGTGACGTGCGCGACACGGTGATGAGGTTTGATGAAAGTAGCATACACGACTCTCATTGGTCAGGCCTTGGAGTCGTTAGTGCTGAAGAGGCCTAGAGGTTGCGGGTTCAAACCCAGTCCCGGCATTACTCACATTCATGGACACATGCGGCGTGTCCCACACTTAGTGCGCATTTGCTCTCTCTTACCAATGGACGATTACTGGGGGAGCCTACGATTCACTCGTCCTTCTGGACATACCCGAATACTCACGTTGGCAAGCCTTCTTTTCACAGACGAGAGAGCCAACCCGAATTTCCCCGAAGTTCATGCTCGCCTTTTTTTTTCCGTATTTTCCGGGGGAAACCGTTTACATGATTTCACAGTATCTTTAATGTAGCTATCCTAACCAAATAAACCGTCCACAATGTTTTAAAGTATTTATAATGTAGCTAACCTAACCTTATTGACCATTAGTTATGAGTTGTATATTTATTTACAATGAACAAAATAAAACCGAAGATGCACAATCGGGCGTTTGGCTCTCTCGTCTGTTGAAAGAAGACTTGCCAACGTGAGTATTCGGGGAGACCTAAGTTGCACATAAGGTTTGGACCCTGCCCGAACTTACCCGAACAATTCACATTAGGCCAACCTCGGGTTTATTTTCATCCTTCAGATACAAAAATATAAAGACTGCTATATCATTCACATAATAGATATAGAACTTTTCAGGTAAGTGAATAAGCTATTTTTGATTATATGTTTAATAAATGTTATTAAGATACAATTTATTTGCGGGAAAATAGTTTGGTTTTTAAGTTAGGCATTGGTAAATAATTCAACATGCAGAAAATATTTGTTATCTTTCGTCATATTTACTTTTAAAATAAGTACGATGCTTATCAAAATATAATTTAGCAAAGATAAACAATGGAATCGTGAATGGCTGGAGCAAAATATTGGAGAATTTTAAGGGAATTGATATATTCGTGTGTTATATGTATTTTTTTTAATTTTATATGGCTCGATTTTAGCTAACACACTGTCCTTGTCTGTTGAATTAGCTGGACCGTACTAGCATTTAGTTGCACGTGAAAATTATTATTATTGTCTTTTTTTCAGGTTTTAAAGACATGGGTCTAGGATATCGAAAGCATCCTACAGGGTCGCTGGTGTGGTAGCTGTTTACTTGATGTAATTCAGAATATTTTTTAACTTCATAGATGCCAGAGCTGGGTAAATTTCTAGAGTACAGACTTTTCCATAAATAAAGTAATAAAAAAATTCCACAAACAGTGTGTTCAAACACTACAGACTATCCACTACTTATGTAACCATAAAACAAGGTTTGAAAACTACAACTTTATTCTGAGAAACTACTGTGCATAATTTTATTTTTTTGCATAACAGAATGTTTGGAAATTTTTGTTGATGTCTTTGGGGAAAAAAATAGAGAAAGGAGTGAATAGATGTAGAAAAATGTCTGTTAAATAAGATACCTAATGTATTGAGCATATCAAGGTATACCTAAATTTACCATACGAAATGTAGTGTTTACCACATGGTGTGTATTATGTTGCCATAAACATTACTTTTTTCTTATACAGTTTCTGTTATTCACTTTGCCTGCCTCCATAGTGCCATTTGTATGACTTATTCATGACATACTCAGTACTTGTAAATTGCTTCTGTTTGTTGCAGGCATGTGAATAAATTAGAATCATGGCTTATACATTAAATTATTTAGACACCCATGAAAATTAAGAATTGTGTACCTTTTGTTGTAGGCATGTGAAGAAATGAGACCATTAGCTTTACAGTAAACCCATTGGACACTCCATGGAAAAGAAGAATTTATTTTAATTATCCTCATTATAACTATGCTTTTTTCATTGCACGCAGAATGTTTTTTTTGTGTCATTCAATTGATAGTTATTAAGAAAGTTGGAATAAAAATAGGTTTGTGGAATAAAAAAGGAAGTGTATTTTTACAACCTTTTATTTCAACAAGACATGTCAGTAACATCTCCAATGCTAGCATTGTGAACAATTTGTCAAAGAAGGTTTAAGTGTTTCATACAGGAAAATAATTCTGTCATTTGTACAGGAAATAAAGTACAAAGATTTTTTTTGCCAGACCTTCATAATCCATTATTTTACATTTTAATATTGAAAGCTTATCTTTCTATAAGCAAAGAGGGGCCATAGCATGGCATGGACTAAGGAAATGTATCTGTGAACAGGGACTGCAAAGGGACAGATTATTTCAGTTACATAAATTATTATTTAAACGGTTTTCATTTAATTAGGTGAGAAGCCTACTTAAGGTACACAATAAATAATACTGACGGTAATACAATAACAATAAGTTATGCTGTCTGTTAATATTAATACATATAAATTTGGTATACAGACTCCAGAAAATACGTTTGCATTAAACAATGAAAAGACGTCAATGAATACACATTAATTATTTAGAAAGACGAGCATTACAACTATCAAGGCCATCAACAACGCAAGTCACATCTGCATAACAGTGGTATGGTCCCTATACGGACCATCAAAAGGGCCGTTGTGCCCACACAAGGCTGACGCCACGAATACAGAAAATTACATTGAATCAGAAGGCAAAGAAAATACGTGAGTAGTATAGGAATGGGCATCCGGAAACTGGCTTCTGGCTGAGGATTGAGGAGTGTGTCGACCGCCATCTTGGATTGTGACGTCACGGCGGCCATCTTGGATGGTTTTTACCTTGACCTTTGACCTTGACCTTGACCCCGACGGCCATTTTGGATCCGCCATCTTGATTCCGCCATTTTGGATGACGTCATTGTGTGTTCTCGAAAATTCCGGCGATGTGTTATCCGCCATTTTGAATGATGACGTCACCGTTGCAATTTACGTTACGGCCGCCATCTTTAACTTTTTTATTTATTATCCGAATTTAATGAAATTTTTTTTAAAAATTATAAAAGAAATCCATTAATAAAATTTTAATAAAATACTTATAAAAAACCTACATTAACGACACGGAGTTTGGAGTCCTCGGTTCGAACCCGGTGAGGGCAAACAAATAAAAATGGCGACCGATCCTTCCCCCTAGGTGACTGCAGGCAGACTGACTCCCACCACTTTTTTTCAAAGCATATAGATCGTCATCTAGTATGACGTCATGACCGCCATCTTGTCTGCGATGCTGGAAGCCATCATCATTGTATCGTCGGCTAGAGTGCACCAACGCCATGTTAGTTTAATTCTTACCCGCTAGAGTGCAGTAATAATTTATTACTAAGGTGTCCGCCATCTTGTCATTTGACCGCCATCTTGAAAATCCTCAATTACTTAGCTAGAAATTCGGGAAAAGTTCCAAAATTCATTAAATAAATCACTCATTAATTTACATATTTATTAGATCGAATAAGGTCCTTGGTTCGATCCCTGGCCGATACAAAACAACTTTAATTTTAAAAAATACCACTAAAGTGTAAGGTTTGAGTAAATAAAAACACCGCAAGTTCTTTTAAAAAATACTTTTATTACATACATACTACACTACTACAAGTACAAAAAAAATACACAGACAAATTACTAAAGTTTTGGTTAAGATTTATTTCCACATTTAATCCTGTGCTGTTCAAGACACTGTATTGCTGTGAGTCCTGATTTTCGAGGTCGATTAGCGAAATACTTAAAGCACATCTTACACATATAAATCTTCTTTTGATGTTTTGTAACCTGGGGTCTCACAAGTCGGGAGAAGTTTTTGATGTAGCAGTAGTGTGCAGAACTGCTTTCATTTGTCACAAGCAACAAATCGAAATGATTTTTTCTTTCTTGTTTGGTTACCCGAATCGGACACACCTTATTATCCTCATTTAGCGCATACACATTAACTGAGACTTCAGAGTTATTTTTCTCAAAAACTTTTATCTGATTTAATGGTGTCGGATAGCACAGTCCATCGAAGTTGTACTTATTCTCCAAAGCATAATACCTCTTATCAACACGGTTTTGATGACTTCCCTCGACAAATCTTGCCAAAATACTCCATTTAAAACAAAACTGGTCCTTCAAGTTTTGGCAATTGACTACTGCTCTTTTGTTGACTATCGCCTCAGGTAAGGCAATAAATGATGATGTCTGATGGTATGGAAGCATACTATCACTTGATTCGTTTCCTATACACATAATCTTGTGACTGTCCAGACTGTTACAATGCGAAAAAACCTTATCGCATTTGTCGCACTTATATGTCTCTCGAGAGATTGTCAGAGACCTACTGCAGGTTATTGATGCACCACTATATTTGCATTGACGCGATGTACGCTCTTCATTAATTGATGTCGGGAATGCAGATGATGACATGTCAGCTGATGGTGAAACAGCACGTATCTTTGTCTCCTCTGCAGCAGGTATCGGGATCTCCACAGCTGTCGACACCTCAGCCATTGAGCTCTCCGCTGCCGTGGTCTCCTCTGCAAATGGTATCGGGATCTCCGACTCCATCATCGTTGCTGCCATCGAGGTCCCCGCTGCTGTCGGTAAACATTCTATTCCGGTCGAAATAACTAAATCTCATGAAACTTACTGGAGAGAGCACGTCCGTACTGCACCGCGGCCAGAGGTGAACTGCGGGTCCAGTCGTCCGAACCTCGCTTATATACCCACGGTCTACTGGTATACCTCATGAGTCAAAATATTGTCTGTATTTAAAATTATTTTTTTATTAGGTACCTAAAAATTGTAGAAATAAAAAGCATACGAGTTCAAGTTTTACACATTTATTTATAAAAATTACACAAATACATATTAGGTTAAGGAATCAAGCATTTTCACAAGCACAGTCTTTAATGCCGCACGAACTGTCACGTCGACTCCGGTTCCAACTGGTTCGTTGACTCCGGTTCCAACTGGTTCGCAGGCCACAGGATCAGGAACACAGGTTTCCAGCTGGTCATCTTCTGCGACGTTGACAACTCCGACAAGACATGGTCGATGACGTCTGTGACCACGTCTACGCCTGGGCTTTGGCTCAGTGCTAATTGGGACAGATTCACTGCCTGAACTGCGTCGACGAGACACACACCGTTTGGACGTCTGCGTAGAAGCATCACAGGTCGCAACAGGTTGCAACACGTCCATGTTTGGTGTTGCACGTGAAGACGAGGCGACTACCTCAGCGATGCTAGCAGGAAGGATTGTGTGTGGTCTCATGTGATAGACGACACAGTTTCCAGGTTCGCAACAATCTACCAGCTGCTGGGTCGGTTCGTAGGACACAGGAAAGTGCGCAAACCGCCAATGCTGAGCGCCTCCATCACAGGTTTCTGTATATGTACGTAGATACCCGGAATCCCAGTAGCTGTACTCGACACTGCTGAAGCTAGGTCTTGCGCTCACGTACACGTTAGCAGGATGAAACGTAAACATCTTCTTGCAGGTCGAACGTCAACTGAAGGCATGTACGTAGGTACGCCATTTATATATGCAGGCTCCTACTAACACTGTGTGTGCCATTTCTGCATTAACTGCGAGTTTGTACAGGCACAGACACGTTCAAACTTGTCACGTGGCTGCATGTCATATATTGCACTAAGCTTGCGCAGGGAAGGACAGCCGTAGTCGGTCTGTATATCTACGATTTCAGCTGCTCTGTCGTCACACAACTTGCTCAGCCATTTCTTCTGTTCAGGTCCGGCAACGTAGATTGTTTCGTTTTGAACTAGTAAATCTTGAAGTGTGTTTTTCACTTGGTGGTACGGAATTTTTCCTTCGTCCCACTCCAGGCCATGGTAGTATTTACATAGCCATTCGTTCGAGCGTTTACTTTTTTCGTCTAGTAGTTTCCAAGGATACGGAGGTCGGAAGCTGCGGGTTCGAGTCTTGTCTCCAGAGGTGACGGCAATTTCTTTGAGAACAAAGCCGTTTTGGCTCTGAAAACCTTGCAGGTTGCAGTACATCTTGTCGCTAGCAATGCTCGATCGTAACTGAATTATTATCGCAAACGAAACAGTATTTAAGTCAGAATTTTCACAAGTTTGTCTCGACAATTGTACGAAGCAAGCCGATCGTGAAGTATCAGACAAAAAGCGTAGGTGTTTGGGGGAATATTTCCGCTAGTCGTTATCTCGATCCTACAGTCGATGATGTTTGAATTTATTCGATCATCCTGTTTGGAAACGTCAAACACCATTAACGGAGCCTTGTTCTTGAAACTGTCTGGACTCAGTATCGGTGACTGTATCCGCCCATAGTAAGCTTGCTGAAACTTGGCGTACATTTGATATGCTAGAAGAAATCTTCCACTTTCAAAATCCATGTTCATGTCAACGTACGGATAACTTTCGCTGTTTAAAAATATTTTTACATTGCGTATTTGACAGTTATCGAATACGGAGCGACTTACTCCTGCATTGAGCTGCCTTCCGGTCTGAAGCCCAACGATGATGTATCTTGGTTTTTCCGTAGCGAAGCTGGACTTTACTATCCAATTGATACGCTGACTATGAGGCAAGCCGGGATAAGTTTCCAGGCTCCAGGATCGGAATGGCACATCGAAGTTCTTGCCATTTTCTATGTTCTTCAACATCTTGACTCGTTCAACGGTGCTCACTTGGATGTGGGGCAGCATCCACTCGATAGACTGTAGTGTTAGCGAGACATCTTGAGGGTTTTCTGCAGCGGTGACAATTGCATTAATGTACGTGTTGGCTAGAAGCAGTACGAGCTCTTGTTTCGAATTAATGATTATATGCTTGTAGTCCTCAGCGAATCCAAGAAGCATGGACAGAGGAACACAAACTTCGAACTTCCCTTCGGCATAAACCGGAAGCTTATATTCATCCTCGAGAGCCCAACCGGCCATCTTTGCAGCAGACAGTTCATTTGGAGTGAGCGAAAGGTAATTTTTCATAGCAGATGTTATGCCTACATCTCTCGTCTGGTCTACCTCGACACCATTGAGTACATATGTAATGCGCTCGATTAGGTGTAGAATACCATTGCAGGATATTGATGTCGTTGTCGGGTGCGTACCATCCGCTTTTGTAAGCGTGCCTCTTATACGTAGAAATGACTGCGAAGGTAAACTACAAATATCTTGGTGTTGTACTGCAATGCGTACTTCCGATGGTAGTGCGTACGGTCCGAGCAGGAAAGGCTGGTACTCGTGCAATTCCATTTTCGTAATGCTGTCTTCAAAAATGACCGGATCTTCCACGTTGAGGATTTCGTCTTCCATATTTATTCGGCACTTGTCCAATACTGAGAAGATACTTTATGTTGTCAGGTGTTAATGCACCGATGTCTGGTAGAGAACTGTTCTTATTCAAGGCAATACGATTTCTTTTATAACTGTTCGGTGTTACGAACTTTATGCCCATCGCTTCAAGTGCAAACGTAATGTAATTTCTTCGTCTTGAAAATTCACCAATCGTCCTCGCTGGTCAACGATTCGGACGACGACTTCGTGTGCGCACTTCACGACGACTGGAACGTAAATGATACTTTGCGGTACTTCTACCAGTTTATATCCTGGCGGGACCATCGGCGAAAACTCGTGCAGCATGTTGCTTAGTCTTCCGTTGAGATACGTTCCACTTGCCAAATTACAGTTTATTCTTATGACATTCACAGGCAAAATGTTTACTGCGCGCGTAGATTCGTACGTTCTTCCTGTATCATACACCTTTGATTCGAATCCGAGCATGGTACCTATGGTGCCAGGTTTCGTAAAGTCGACATTTTCACTGCATGTTAGAATACTTTTTTGAGTGTTTGGATTTCCACGCAGTTGAAAGTCTACATCCTGTGGTAACATATCCCTGATGTAATTTGCAATGTCGTCAATTTCGTAAGAGCCAACAGGTAACTGTATTTCATGAGCGGTCCCATCGCTTTTCAGGAAGCAGATCTTGCAGTTTTCCTCGTCGATATTAGGTATGGCATTATACGTTTGAAAATCTACGAGTCCGATACACCATTCTCCGACTAAATCCAGAGGCGGGAAATGAACCGCCCGCAGCTCAGATGCGTGACCTGTCAGGGTAAGTGTTATCGACATGACTAATAAATTATCATCACTGCACAACCTTTAAGTAGCAATTTTTTTTATATGTCAGCTAATTTTTGTTTGTTAAAAAGCGAAGACACAAGTGTCCGCAGTTTGTTTGATTAGGCTTCTGTTCCGTTTCGTAATTGTAAAACAACGTAGTGGACCGGCCCAGGTACTGTCGCAGTTCTGGCGGAGGCCTCAAATTACCGAAACTGTCGTAGTACTCGGCCATGTTTCCAGTCTTTACATAGGCCACCCAGTGCGTGCCTCGACCCGCTGACGTGTCTAAATTAATTATGGCGCACTCACGTGTCTTTGGCTTACTGGGCAAAGTGTCTCGCATAAACACGCCGCGGAAATTTGGTATTTTCAGTTTGCGTGCGTACTTTATTAAATCTACGTTGGTGAGCGGACGTTTCGGCAAAGAACTTAGGATTTTTTCATTCGTTTCTTCCTCATGCCTCGTCCTGTCTTGTGAGGTTGCAAGTAGAGTCCTGCGCCGTTTTTTTTACCGATGGCAATGGCTTCCATGTTGGCATTGTGTCGCTGTGCTTCTTTTAACTGCTTGCGCTCATTCTTCGAAGTGTTGACTGCCCGCACTATACCGCTCGTTGCACCGATGAGGCCGCCGAGAGCACCCAATGCAGGCAAAAGCAAAGGAAGAAATCCTCCTATAATCTTCTTGTCGAGAGTCTGTAATTTTTGCTTGGCTTTTTGCACGCCTGCGCCAGTCTTGCGCTTCTTGGTCTTGCGTGAGTTAGTCTTTGACTTGATGGAGCTGGTTCGACGAGCACCCAGTCCTAATTTCGTCTTTGCCTTCATGATTTTAGATACGCCCCACGCTGCGATTTTCTCTCCTAGTCCCGCGTCCGGCGATTTGCTTATATCTTCGGCTTCCTGTGCCAATATCTGATCTGCTCTGTGCCTAGATTCCAGATCCTTGCTTAATGAATATGCGATATCGTGCTGCTTGCACTTTTCGTCGAGAGAATTAATGCCCACGTCACCTCGAGCTAACCTTTTCGCTAGTTTAGTCCCGGGGCCGCAAAATCTGTAGCCGGGAATGTGTAGCTCGAATGGTAGATTGTTTATCAGCGAGTTCACAAGTCCTGCACCGACGTATTTTTTGTTCTTACCTCTTCGAGTCATTACGCACAACTGACCAGAAAGTATAAATACGCTTCTTTTATACAATTACTTTAGTACAATGCAGGTCGTCAAGCAAGACGTGTGTTTGCCCGTGCGCATTACGCAAGACGATGTATTTAGTGCACGTGAATCACGACATGGCTTACTGTTGCCTTCTGCCGTACGATGCATAATGGCGGGTCCGTCAAACTGTGGCAAGACGTGTGTTTTACTGAGTTTACTGGAGGAACCAAATGGTCTTCGGTTCGAGAACGTCTACTTGTATTCCAAGTCGTTGCAACAGCCAAAGTACCAGCGCCTAGCAACTGTTCTACGATCTGTGGATGGTCTGGAGTATTTTCCGTTTAGCGATAATACCGATGTTGTACCTCCAAGCGCAGCAAAAGCCAATTCCGTGTTTGTTTTCGACGATGTAATGTGCGAGAAACAAGGCATAATACAAGAGTACTTTTCCATGGGCAGACACGCCAAGGTAGACTGCGTTTACCTGTGTCAGACGTACAGTCGTATTCCAAAACATCTCCTACGAGACAACGCAAATGTCATAGTTTTGTTTCGCATGGACGAACTTAATTTACGCCACGCTTATGATGATCACGTAAACACCGACATGACATTCCAGGAATTCAAAGACATGTGCTCCTTGTGTTGGAAAGAAGAACACGGATTCCTAGTTATAGTCAAAGACTGGCCTCTATATAAGGGCAGGTACAGACGAGGTTTCGATCAGTTTATCGCCAAACATGAGTCATAGCATTTCGAAATTCGGTCGTAGCAGTCGAGACTTACGTACTGCTCTCAAGTCTCATGACGACGTTATCCGCAAATACATTTTGCTACTGGCTCAAAAAGTAGACGGGGTGAAAAAGGAATTACGTGAGTACCTCGTAGCCATAGACCAGCGCGTGGAAGCCTCGGATTCTCGCATTCGCGACATGATCGAAGTATCGAATGCACAAAGACGGGACGATCTGAGGACTTTTCAAAGTAGTCTGAAAGCATCACTATCTCACTTGTCAACAAATTCAGATTTGGCCAAACACAAGAAAGAAGTTTCTGCGAACGAATAGAAAAGTATAAAAGGAGGTCTTGCAATAAGTTTTCAGCCAGTACAATGTCGGACCTGGCCAGTGACCTTCATCGAGCTATACAGTCTGTTCGCGAAAAATATTTACTTGCTAGACGAACCAGACTTGCACGTGAGATGGAAAATGAGGAGATATTTAAACCAATCACTAGTCGCCTCGACGAACTTAAAAACAAGGAAGAACCAGCCTTCATTGTGAAGACAGAAGTTGAAGATGAAATGCCGACTGTAAAGAAGAGAAAGTATGAACCAGATCGAGAAGAAGAGGACTTAACAAGTACAGAGTCCATGCACAAGAAAAAAATACCGAAAAAGGGACATCAAGTTAATGCAATGGTCCGACCATACCTGATATCGTTTACGAGCCGGAATAATGACACGACCTACGGAGTGTACAGAAAACATAATAAATGGTTCCTCGGTGCTAAAGAAATAGACTTTCTACCAGGAAATATCGTGCGCGTAGCAGAGTTCAAAACGCGCGGGACTACGGGTCTGTACGAATTGCTGTTTCGCAGGGAGCCTAAAGGATATTCTCACAACGACTTACAAGAGTACAAAAAACTGCTAGAGCTAACCAATGCACATTTTCGCGATAACGATCCAGATAGTGGTGTATATAAAGACGTAGATCATGAAAAAATCGACATTCTCGCTAATTCTTCAGTGAACTAACAATACATGGCGAAGGTTTAAAAAAGCTAGAAAGTGGTCAGACATTTGACTATGTATATTGGGACGACCCTAATGAATTAGTTGATCGCCTTAGAATTCTACATGCTTCGCTTAGCGTAGGAAACTATTCGCACATCAACGAAATAGTCTCCATACTTGAAGAACTGAGGGAAGCCGGCTACATACAATGAGTCGAACCGGAATCGCTCGCGAACTTCATGCTCCTGCTAGACGGAAATACCTTCGTCGCAAAGTCATAGTTCGTGGAATTGATGATTTATTCCAGGCGGACCTTGTTGAGATGATACCGTATTACCGATTGAATAAAGGTTTCAAGTACATGTTGACAGTCATCGATGTTTATAGCAAGTTCGCTTGGGCTAGACCTGTAAAATCAAAGACTGCAACTGACGTAGCCAAGGCCATGAACAATATTTTGCGTGATGGACGTGTACCGTCGCACCTGCAAACGGACCTCGGGAAAGAATTCTACAATGCGACCTTCAAGGCTTTGATGAAGAAGTATGGCATCAAACACTACTCTACATTTAGTAACGTCAAAGCCTCCGTTGTCGAAAGGTTTAACAGAACTTTGCGTTCCAAGATGTGGCGACAGTTCACGGCTAACGGAAATTACAGGTGGCTTGACATCTTGCCGAAACTAATAAGCGAGTATAATTCCACTGTGCATTCTACCACGAAAATGAAGCCAAAGGACGTAAAGGACAATCGCCTGCTTCAAACAGTGTTTTCCAACACGAAGAAGAAAGATCCACGAAAGCGTAAAGCTAACGTCGGCGACATTGTGCGAATCTCCAAGCAGAAAGGTTGTCTTCGAGAAAGGTTTCACTGCGAACTGGAGTCCCGAACTTTTCCGTGTGACACATGTTCGTGAATCAGAGCCTAGGACCTACTACCTCGAAGATTTGGACCACAAACCTATCCATGGCGGCTTCTATGCCGAAGAGATTCAGCCTACGTTGTATCCCGATATGTACTTGGTGGAGAAGATTATAAAACGAAGAAATGGACTGTCCTACGTCAAGTGGTGGGGCTTTCCACCTCGCTTTAATTCGTGGGTGGCAGATGCAGACGTCGAGAAATCCACAAGACTTTAGTAATTTGTCTGTGTATTTTTTTTGTACTTGTAGTAGTGTAGTATGTATGTAATAAAAGTATTTTTTAAAAGAACTTGCGGTGTTTTTATTTACTCAAACCTTACACTTTAGTGGTATTTTTTAAAATTAAAGTTGTTTTGTATCGGCCAGGGATCGAACCAAGGACCTTATTCGATCTAATAAATATGTAAATTAATGAGTGATTTATTTAATGAATTTTGGAACTTTTCCCGAATTTCTAGCTAAGTAATTGAGGATTTTCAAGATGGCGGTCAAATGACAAGATGGCGGACACCTTAGTAATAAATGATTACTGCACTCTAGCGGGTAAGAATTAAACTAACATGGCGTTGGTGCACTCTAGCCGACGATACAATGATGATGGCTTCCAGCATCGCAGACAAGATGGCGGTCATGACGTCATACTAGATGACGATCTATATGCTTTGAAAAAAAGTGGTGGGAGTCAGTCTGCCTGCAGTCACCTAGGGGGAAGGATCGGTCGCCATTTTTATTTGTTTGCCCTCACCGGGTTCGAACCGAGGACTCCAAACTCCGTGTCGTTAATGTAGGTTTTTTATAAGTATTTTATTAAAATTTTATTAATGGATTTCTTTTATAATTTTTAAAAAAAATTTCATTAAATTCGGATAATAAATAAAAAAGTTAAAGATGGCGGCCGTAACGTAAATTGCAACGGTGACGTCATCATTCAAAATGGCGGATAACACATCGCCGGAATTTTCGAGAACACACAATGACGTCATCCAAAATGGCGGATCCAAAATGGCGGATCCAAAATGGCCGTCGGGGTCAAGGTCAAGGTCAAAGGTCAAGGTCTCAACCATCCAAGATGGCCGCCGTGACGTCACAATCCAAGATGGCGGTCGACACACTCCTCAATCCTCAGCCAGAAGCCAGTTTCCGGATGCCCATTCCTATACTACTTACGTGAACCACAAATTAATACGCGCGAGAAAGTTTACATACTGTTACAAGTTTACAACGTCGACGTCTCGGGGGAGAACAGTTACTACCTGATAGAAATTACTGAACACACAAAAAGACAAACGGCAGAGAAGTTAATCGAAACATAATTTTCTAGGTGGCGACCGAAAGAGAATTTAAACAAGACAGCCAAAACGTTCAAGTTACATTAAGGCAAGGGCCACCGCCTACTCACAAGAAAGAATACACTTACACGTCGTTAAAAAAGAAGACTAAATGACTACATGCTCGTGACTGACAAAAGAAGCTAATGAAGCTGGAGAAGTAGGATTGACAAGACCGAATAAAACCCTGCCAGCTGCTTATATTAAATCGACAAAGCGCGCATGCGCCAACCCCAGGAGGGGAGGCGAGGAGAAACAGTACACAACACTAGGAGGGGAGGCGAGGAGAAACAGTACACAACACTAGGAAGGGAGGCGAGGAGAAACAGTACACAACACTAGGAGGGGAAAGGAGGGAGGAGAAGGCAGCGGACCTGACCGCTGCAATATGAAGATGTCTTGCAAGCATATTGGTAGTTGTTGATACAAGATTGTGGAAGAATTTATACATTTTAACAATTAATGTTTACTTTGCTAATGTGTCATACTTCTGTTCATGCCACAGTACATAATGAATTTATTTCTGAACTGTACACATAGATTTTAATACAACATGTAAAATTTTATGTGGTATAGGTTGGTAGAAAAAATGTTACTTTCAAGATACATTCACCCACTGTCTACATAAACTAAAACAAACAGTTAGGAAAGATATATGTATGTTATTTTGGGCAGGGATGTTAATGATTAAATAATAAAATGGCACAAGATTACTGTTCACCTTCAAAAACAGGGTTGCTAACAGTCAGGGAAAACCTTGAAAACAGGGATAAGTCAGGGAATTCCATGTATGCTGAGAAAGTCAGGGAAATCATAAAGATATCTGGAATTTACTTTACACACACTTTCTCCCATGCTGTTAAAATATAAATTTTTCAAGTTATGTTACTTTCTCCTATAATAAAACTGCATTTAACTGCATTTAACAATCCACAATAGACCTTGTGTCATGTTATTTAAACTAATTGATACGGCCTGATCTTGAAATAGCATGATGCTGTGATGTACCTAGTGATCAATAATTAGGCGAATTCGACTTATTGATGTGGGCAATGTTAAAATTCTTATAACTTCCATGGCATGCCTTGATTATGTGATTATTTCATTATTACCTATTTAATAATATTGGTTAGTTTAAAAACTACTGTTCGTATTTTTACTTATATTGTTATTAGAATCTACAATCACCTAGAAATTTTAATAACTTTGCTTTTTATAATTTCTGTTTTGGGAAGATTAACATTTAGATTTTGTTTTTGGGATTATCAAGGCCTACTACAGATAGGTTTTGTACCTTCTAATTTTTTAAAAAAGACACTGCTTCGAAGCAAATTGGGAAAACAAACTCTAACTATTCACTTTCTGGAATGACTTCTCTTACAAAAATAATAATTAGTCGTGCAGCTTACATGCTGGGAAAAAAATTGCCGTTTAAGAACTTCTGAAATAAATTACCGAACACGATTACCATCATATGTGATGGTCTGAAAAATTCTCTAATGGACTGGAAAACCTGGGAAAGTCGGGGAATTTCATTTTAAAAAATGTGTAGCAACCCTGAAAAAATTTTAAATGTTAATGCCTATTTTCATAAATAATTCCATTCTTTGGTGAGAAAGCAGACTGTATATTTCTTAGAAATTTCTGTATTATTTCTATACTGGCATTACTGTCACCCTATGCTTACAAAGTAATATTTACACTTTACATTCTACCACCATGTGATACTCCTGTGGTCTACTTGGCCTAAATCCTAAAAGATAAACTTTGGTCCAAACTGTCTACCTGTATGGACAATAACTAATGAGGAGAAACGAATCCAGTATTTTTTGCAAAAAAGAAAAGTAACTATAAGTTATTTTGGCCAACAGAGTTTGTGTAATCCAAAGTTAAATAAATTCAGTAGGCCAAGATACTACATGATGATGTCAGTTGAAATGTAGTATGTTCTGAAATGTACTAAAAGGAACCAAATTCATAGATATTATATTTATTTACTTAAGAAATAAAAAAAATTGTAAACCGTTTTTAAGTGTTTCTAAAAATTTAAGATCAAATTGTTGTATTAAGAGTTTTTTTTGACATACTAAATTAAAACAGGAAGCATCATATGCCATAGGATCAATATTTACAGGATCATGACCTCAGGATCGAGGGATAAACTTGGATACGGGATACGAAACAATTACCATATTTGTTATATAAAACCCAGCTTAATACACACATAAACGGTTATACAATTTGCCAGTTGGTCAACAGTTTCTTTCGTGTGTCGATAGTTGGGACCTTGGGCACACTCCATGTAAAGGTATTTCTCCTCTGTGAATGGTGAGCCAAAGAAATCAATGGAAGGGACATTAGCTAACTTTCCCTGCTTGTACTGGAAATACATTTTTGGATCATCAAATCCCGAAGTTGGCCGAAGGTGAATTGTTCGGGTAAGTTCGGGTAGGGTCCAAACTTTATGTGCATCTTAGGTCTCCCGAGTATTCGGGTATGTCCAGAACGACGAGTGAATCGTAGGCTTCCCCGATTTTTTGCCGTTTAGCGCTGTCCTTGTTTCAGTGTGCTCTGTTGCCAGATTTACGCCATAGAGCACAATCAAATTAGACACCTTTATATTCTAATGAAAAACTTGTAATATCTACAAAATAAAATTATTTATTTGAAGGAAAGTTTGGAATGAGACTTTTTTTTAAAAATAATTCCTAGTTATACTTGACCAAAAGAATCATCAGGTAATATTAAGTACTTACTTTCAAGAAAACGTATCTGAAAGACGACATCTTAGTTTCAACCGCTTTTGCCATCAAATTTAATTATGTAATTTAATATTAAAATTATGACTCTGTTCGAGCAATGTGCATAATTAATGGAATACATTGTTATTTATAGTGACCGACTGCTACAAATAGTTTTTTTGTGTGAAATAGTTGGTGTTTAGCATTGATTTGCTTTCTTTCGGAATGACTATAGCTGTAATACTACTACATATATCTACTGTTTATCAACAAGTGGTAAAATTAAAAAATATATATATAAAAAATTAATTAGATTAATAATGGTATAATAAATAAGATTTTTTTAACACAAACACGCCGGGTGGTATTAGTCAGAACTCTATTCTGCCAAATACGAGTGAGAAATTTAAAACATTTTCATGGACATGCGCCATTGCTGTTTTTAACTGTATGTCATCGAGAAACCACAAGATTGAACGAGCAAGATGTAGGCTATGCACATACCCACAGAAAACCAGCCAAAATCAGCCGAAGTCAAATGTTAAACACACAGACAGCACAGGGGGAATTCCGTGGAAAGAGTTATTTGAAAAAAAAATCACAGCACAGACGAATATTGAGCTGACAACACCGATACAGTTGTAATAAGAACATAAAATACAGACAAACAACAATCTTTGACAACGCAGCGACAAACAGACCAACCCAACGACGATATAAAACAGATAATCCAAACAACATAACGACGCATCAACTGTTTGTCTTAGGAAACCTTCTATGTTCGTCTTCAAAAAAGCTGAATGTATTGCGTCCATTGGGGCATTTATGCAAATTTTCAATTAATTTTGGCCCAATTTCATTTCGTTATAAATTCCACAAAGTTTTTAACGTGACAACGTCTAATAAATCGATGAACGCCGGCTGCACACAACGAAAAAGTGTCTCGTAACGTACATTGTCCCGTTACGACGTGTCCAGTTACGCTCATTGTACGCTTGCGCCGCATCTATCTCTCTTCCACTCGATTGGAACAAACATCGATTTGACTTTTTCGAGGCACATTAAACTTCAAACACTCCCATTCGTTTCCTACTTTTCCTATCATCGTCCTATCCTTAACAGAATAACACAGATTAGAAGAAGTTAAATAGCAAACATGTATAAAAGTTATAGTTAAAATAATCTCTTCGTTAAAGTAATAAACATATTTGAATTAATGAGTGCAAATAAAAGTAAATGTATCAATTAAATTGTAGATTTCATTTCTCTCCTTCTTTGTATACATACAAAATAGTGATAATTCAATAAACGTATTGATGTGTCAAATGTAACTTAATGGTAGTGAAATAACTCTGGAATATATTTAGTAAACTAAAATAGTCATAGTAAAACAAAATTGGTTGTCTGTAAAGTCGGTTTACGGACGATAGTTTAACATGACAACGTCATAACAAAACATTGATAAAATGATTGCATATTTTATGAATAAAATTGAATCATTTTTATATTATAATAATAAAACAATAAATACTTGAAATTATACTAGTAATCAGATTTTTAAAATGCAAGAATAATTAACCTTTATTGTCGAAATTGTTGTTTTAATAAGCAATGAAAACCACATTAACTTTTCAGTTCACTTTATAAACAGTCGAGTGGAAGAGAGATAGATGAGGTGCAAGCGTACTATGAGCGTAACGGGACACCGCGTAACGGGACACAACGTAACGGGACACAGCGTAACGGAACAAGTTGCGTAATGGGACGCTTTTTCGTGCGTGCATCCGGCGTTCATCGATTTATAGACGTTGTCACGTCAAAAGTAATTTTACATTTTAAAATTCATAAGAGAATGGACCTACAATAATTAGAGTACATGTTTACCTAAATTCCCAATGGGCTTAGTACCACAGCTTTAGAGCGTGCGCTTATTGATTTTCAAGGGATGTAGTTAAAATTTCGTCACTTGAAAAACTTTTTTATACTTTTTAATAAAATCGTAAAATAATAATATTGTTGAATCATCTCAGTAAGGTTAAGGTAGGTTCGTAGGAAGTATTTACAGATGTATTTCAGTCGTTTAAGCAGAAACATATTTACAAATATATACTTAGAGTGATAATATGTGTTTTAAAAATGTTTCAGGTTAATATTTTAGTAAGCCCATAGAAATATAATTTATAACGTACGCGTAGACTTTATAGTATTAACTATTAAGTGAATTTTAACAAAACGGACAGTATTTTAATAAAATTCCTTGTCGAAAACATAATCCAAACCGGGGGTTAAGGAATTTTTCAAGACTTTTCCAATACTAACGAAGCCGTTTCTAACAGTTTAAGGTTTCCGGTTGTTTGATGCTAATATCTATGCGTGGTGGTGGCAACCACCTCTTACCATTCAGACAGCGAATTCTGATGGCTGGCGCAGAAAGTACGTGTGTGATTCGCGTAGAAAACTTTGTTAGTTGAAAAGTTAATACTTTCATTAAAAGGCAAATTTATGACACTCTGCGTTATTTTAAAGAATACAGTAAACTCCCTATTATCCGTGGGCGGATGATCCGCGGTGCGGATTATTCGCGCATGCTACGAAAAAATACAGCACATATGTAAATCTGTATTTTATTACAAGTGAGCAAATTTGAACTCTACTGACGAGTGTATTGTGTGCAGTATACAGTAAAACGCCACAGGCCTTCTCGGAACTCACACAGTAGGCTGGCATGCGTTGCTATTTTTGTCTCTGTCGCACTTTGTTTCTAATTCTATGGTTGAGCACTTTCATGCTTACATTACTGAAATGTATTGTATGTTAATTATTTAGTAAAATACTAAAATTTTAGCACCATTAAAAATATTGTACTGTTGATTGTAACTTTTACTGTACATAAATATTTAGACTTTTAAGTTTAAATTAATGTTTCTTTTTTTGTTTCCCATTTTCGGCTCTTTTGCGGATTATCCGCGATTTTCACTATCCGCGGTGGCTCTGCCACTTAATTTCGCGGATAATCGGGAGTGTACTGTAATACGTAAAATGTCGTGTCCCAGTATCGTATTATAAGTTTATTTGCAACATGAAGAACATGAGAAAGCATAAATGTTTTATTGTTGGTGAGGTTAGATGTTCACACATCTTTGGCGAGTACTGAAAGACTAGCACACATTTCTTTTTTTACAACAATGAGCTACTGTGAATTTACACAACGATGCAGTAAAATTAACTGCCAGTCACTGTAAATGTACACATGAATACATATGTAAATTTATATATCACGGAGTAATAATTACGCCAACAGCTATGACACATTTGGCAAACCATGATAGCTGTACTTTTACGCTTTTGATAGCATTTCCACTTGAGCACAAGAGTAAGGACACACCAACAAGTGTTGGTGTAAAATGACACTGACATCGGTGGGCACTTTGCTGCCAGTGCAGTTCACACTCTACAGCTGTAAGTAAAGATGTGGAGGACGGATCCAAGTTTATATCCTGGACGAAGCTCTGAGCGACCGAAACTCCTGGTCTTTAGATTGGTAAAACACAAACCACTAAAGGTTACCAAGGATCGCGCCGTAATCCTTGAGTGGTTCGTCCCTGGTGCTTACTCTCTGGACGGGACTGGGTCTGGGTGTTCGGTGGTCCAAGCGCTCCCTGAGAAGATCAAGACTTCAAAGTGAGGAGCACTGCTTCCAGAGAGCTCTGGTTGAAGCAGAAAAAAACCTGCATTCTAGGAGGAGTTGTGCTGATATATATATATATATAGAGAGAGAGAGAGAGAGAGAGAGAGAGAGAGAGATCATAGATGTGGCACATGACCAGGGGCGTAGGAACCGGGGGGGACATGGGGGGACGTGTCCCCCTGAACTTTTTGGGTGGAGGGGACTGTCCCCCTCCCAACTTTCTAGACCGTGATATTTTTATTTTGTAATATTATTCTGCCCAACTTTATTTGTAATCTCTTCACTCATCAAATTTTATCTTAAGGAAACAATAATAATTTTAACATCGACGTATCCAATGGTTAGATACAAAAACTGCTTAAAAATCGCTATTTTGCACTATTAAAGTCAAAATCTTCCGGTGGAGGACCACCCCACCCCCCCAACCACCCGTCTTAGTAAGAGGGGAATGGGTTTACATGACATTAAAATCATTATATGTCCCCCCCAACATTATGAACACAGCTACGCCAATGCACATGACCCATCGAGTCGACTTATTTGCTGTCACAATATATTAGTTTTTAAAATTTTAAATACATAGATGTATTTTTTTGCCCACTGTGCTTCCACTCTCTCTGTCTAGACACGCCACAGGAGAGATTAAAATTTGTATGTCATAATTTGATGCTTTATCGAAATCCTACATTTTTCCATCAAGATGATTCAAACTTTATAATACTCCTACCATTTACGCACTGGTAGTGCCATTGAAATTCAAAAGACACTCCAAAATGGAATGGCACACTTTAAGTGGATCCACAGTTACCCTCATATTAATCTGAGGCTAAGCCATGAAGCAGAATCTGAAAATCTCTATCAACAGGATTGTAATAACAATATCTTGTAATTACTTTTACACATTCCAGTCTTCAACCGGAGCTTTCGCGAACTTCGAAAGATAATGGATATTCATTTCATTTAAAGTGAAAAAAATGGTAATATGCTGTTGGAAGAGACAGGATAACATCACGAATTTTCTAGGGACAGGATCACTTTCGCAGTACTTCCATGTAAGGGTCAGAGTTTGTATGATAACGCAATATTGTAATGATAATGGACCGGCGACATAATTGCGTCTAAATAAGTAGCAAATCACAATTCTACCTAGTACTTCTCACAAAGCAAGCAGTCTTTGACAGGATTGGTGAAATTGTTCCAAGTACGCTAAGAATTTTGAATCTGAGCCTGCAAGTCACTGATCCAGCAAATATAATCGGGGTGTGAGTAAATAACTGTTTTCTCTCTTGGTAGATATTGTTGTTCATATGTTTCATAATTTCAGCACTTAAGAAGCTTGGATGGATTAAATAATTTAAAATTACACTATTTATTTTTGTATTTCATACCTTAAAAACAAAATTATAAATCGTTGAGTTCACAAGTACTTTTATTGTTTTATATTTTTTAAGTGTACAAATACACACATTATGAACTTACATTATTGAACTCAATAAGACATATTATATATGATAGTTTTTTTTTCATTACAAAGTTATTTATGCCTCATGGAATGGCACAACAACAGGGACTGCATTTTGGTTCGCAACTGGAATCTCGATTGCTTGATTGTGGTTGCTGGACGCTGATCCAGGGGCAGATCCGGATCCAGAGGCAGATCCTGATCCAGAGGCAGATCCCGATCCAGAGGCAGATCCTGATCCAGAGGCAGATCCTGATCCAGAGGCAGATCCGGATCCAGAGGCAGATCCTGATCCAGAGGCAGATCCTGATCCAGAGGCAGATCCTGAGCCAGAGGCAGACCCCGATCCAGAGGCAGATCCTGAACCAGAGGCAGATCCGGATCCTGATCCAGAGCTAGAAGATGCACTGCCGTACTTGCAGCCTGCGTGGTACGGGTAGTCGCAGGTTTCCAGCTGTAACAAGAGACTTGCAGTCAGTACAGTCCCAGACAACACTCAAACCTTCCAGCAGGTACCAGAACTCTGTTGGATCCAGCGTTGTTACCTTGGTGTTCCAGTAGAGGTTGGCGGCACACTCCATCCTCACCGCCTTGTAGCCCACGCACTCGTAGTAGTAGTGGCAGTTGGTGCGGTCCGGCAGGTACTGGGACTTGGCGTAGCTGGCGAAGAGAGGACTGCACCACCTGGAGGAGATGATGCCCCACTGCTCCTGGGTGATGGCCTGGAGTTCCTCCGCAGACAGCGCGTCCACCTGGGCTTGTGTCAGCTCGGTGACGTCAGCCTGGGCGTAGGCCACCAGCAGCAAGGCTACCACTGCGAATGCTGGAACATGGAGGAAACAAGATTTTTTTTTTCATATTACGATACCTGTCGACGTTTATTTTTTTGGAAGTTATTTAAATTTTAGAAGAACAAAAAACAATTTGTGGGGAATATTTGTTTGGCATTTTCATTCGAGATTTTTATTAAATATTGTACCTCTCGCGAGAAATATATTATGTCTTTAAGTACAGTATTGTAAGGTGTTTTATCAACTCACTCTCTCAGAAATGTTGGTAGTTTTGGTAAGGTGTTATATAAATACACTGTCACAGTAAACATAGACATTTTGGTGAGTTGTTTTGTCATATCAGTCTCTCAGAAATCATTGCAAAATACCGTTAAACATCATTCGCATGAAACAGGAGAACAAACACAACTTAATATGTACAACACACAGGGACAAAAGCAGAGATTAGCCGTTTTCAAAACATGTAACCACACTATGAATAATTGAAAGACGAACACGGCTGCGACAATTGTGATATGCGCTGAAATAAGTGCTTCACAGCGAAGACAATAAATGAACGCTTTCCGTTACGAAACTATTGAGAAATCTAAAATTCTAGCCTGATTCCGCCCTCAGATACACATATAGACTGATGTTTGTGTCGTGTATTTCCGGGTCAAGGAAGTGATATGGGCTTCTGTAACTTCTCACCAACTTCTCAACATCTCCATCATTGCAACTAACTTTTTAAGTTTTTGAATAAATTTTTTCCTGGTGTAATACTGATAAAAGCTTCTACAAATTTCCATGTTGACCAGTAAATCATTCCTTATGTCCATGGTACTAAGAATTTTAGAAGTCTTTTAACGTACATACCAATTAAACATTATTATTTTGGACGTATGCCATATCATTGAGAAAACCTTAAGTACTGAAATAAAATCTTTTTTCTATGACATACAGCGTCAAACAGCAATGGCATGTGTCAAAAATAATGTTTTGAATCAATCTTTCCCATTAAAATATAGTTAACACTATAATTTTTAGTGAAATCATTTTAAGTTGAATACCTGTTCGCAGTTTATCAGAATGACTTAAAAAAACAAATTCGAAGTTGAACAAACTTTTTCATCGATAGATATAATTTTGGCGGTCAAGGGTTCAACACATACCACAGAGCTCGATGGTGTGATGAAATTTAATGATAATCATTCAACTTATTTCATAGCTTCATAGTTGAATGATCGTTGCATCAATAAACCCTAATCTGTATTAGCTACGAAAAGAGTATTTTCAACAGGGTTTTCTCATCTAAATTTTACTTGTGAAAATATTAATAAGAGTATTTCTTAACGTTGAAAACCACCACATAATTTTCACTGACAGCTTGGTTGTTAATTAAATTGTTTTTGCTGTTTCTATTTCAAGCGTATTGAATGACCAACATTTATCATATAGTAAAGGATTTAGGAAGATATTCTCTTAACTTATTGTTTTTTTTTTACTCTATGTGTCATTATTTAACAATGATGAACAAAGTTGTACCATGCCACTCATAAAATTTAATTTATATTATAATATTTAATTTATGTTATAATGGTATTTTATTATTTTAGTAGCGATGAAAATCATTGAAATAATCGAGTGATAAAGAGTTTATGTTCAAGTTATGGAGTAGACATGAGACGGTAGGGTCTCATGAAGACGATAGAACTCTTTCACTGACATCTGATATGGAACAGCTCTCATTTACGTGAGCTAAAACTTTCGAGAAGTAATCAATCTTAGCTAAGTATTTAATCAATGTTCTACTCACTGTTCATCTTGTCTGTCAGCTCTTTCACAAACAACTACAAATGAAGTTCGATGTCAGCGTGATTATTTATACGTTTCACGGTCACGCCGTGGAATGTGTCGTTCACGAAAGTGAGTGCAAAATTCAAGTGCGCCAGCAATTTTTATCGGTTTCTCGGTATTTCAATTATTCTGTGTTATCAGTTCAGCGTGGGATTGGTGTGAACGAGGTCCATCGAAACATGCTAAGGGTCCGGGTGTTAAGTTATTTATTCGGCTTCTCTCGATTGTTATATGTACAACTTTTCAAAACCTACAGTTCAATAAAATATCTAAAGAAATTAAGTATTACTGTGTTCATAACTATAAATGCGATATTAGTGTATACTTATAATTTTCGTCCTATCAGAGTAAAACCAGGGATTAAAAATTAAATCTCGAAACTGAATCGGGGTCCTTTCTTGTGTCCCCCCCCCCTCCCCCCGACACACAACCCTCCCTGGCAATGTAAAAAAAATTTCGTACTTTTACGAGGTTAGTCCCTTGGAAACTCAGTTTCCAACGATATAACTGGTAAAATTGCAAGCCAGAGCTTTGTGCCATTGGCAGTTTTACAAAGCTCTGCCTTGCAGTTTTACGAGTTATATCGTTGGTAACTGGGCTTCCAAGGACTATCCTTGTAGAAGTAAAAAAAAAAATGACAGTTTGCCACTGCCTTTCGACGGCCCTGCGGTGACAGCTGTCTGGTAGCTTAGAAGAGGGGAGACGGGACACGGCCGGAGATAGTTCACAAGCTATAAAGGGCGACTCTGGCCTCTTCGAAGAAACACCTTATATTACGCGTGATTTTGAACGAAAACAGTACATGTGAATAGTTTGATAGAAAATGTGAATAATTTATTTCTATGTATACCTAATAAGCAAGAAGTTTAACTTCTGTCACCCATGAACTCCACGCACATACTTTTTTTTTTTAAATTATATTTCGTGACTTACTTAAAGTCACGCTTTACACGTTTGGAAACTTTCTTTGAATACTTCTTGCAGTGGTCAAGATAGATAAAAAAATATAAATTTCGGACTGAAGCCATTGTTGGTTACACTGGATGCCACAAAGAAACCACAATAATGGAAGACACAGGAAACCAGCGAAAATCAGCCGATGTCAAAAGTTAAATGCATAGACCTCACAGAGAATTCTTTGAAAGGAATAAGCCAGTACAACGATGAGGCAGTTGTAACAAGAAAGAGAAAATTTCTTGACAAACTCCACTTCTCCCTGAGGCTTCCTTTATGCTTCGTGCATGGCCCAGTATTCTTGACTTGCTTCGCGTCTTCTAGAGGATTGATTGATTGCCTTGTGCAGTCAAGTCCATGCAGTGTCACTTCGTCACGCTTCGTCACCTCCCCTCGGTGGGGTGGCGATGGACAGGCCTGATGGGTTCGGACACGTCAATCACACCCTTAAGACTGAAGGCCACCCTCTCATCCTGGCCCTGAAATACTGGGTCTGCGACAATGACACATACCTAGGGACACCTGTATCTCGCGAATACATTTCGTGTCAAGGTATTTCACAAAATACTGTAGCTCTTCTCCTGTGGTTATTGGCTGAGGTCGGTGAGAGGTGTCGTCCCGCTCTTGACGGGGCCAATGAGAATGTGGTCACCGTACTGCTGCACCCTCACAATTTGCCGTGACTCTTAGAAAAAGCTGCAGTGTTTTGTGAAATACCTTGACATGAAATGAAATCGCGAAATACAGGTGTCTCTACACATACCATGCGAGGGGATACTATTTTCTTTTACATTTGGATTTTTATAACAATTTCTTGCGACTTTCTTTACTAACATATTACCAAAGACTTACTCAACATATCCACTGTCTTTTTAATTTTAAATTCCCCATTAATCATAATGTTCTAATAATTTGTAGGAAGTTAATATTTTCTGGGACAGTGATTTTTCAGTGGGACAGTGTTCACATTAACCCATGGTTGGTAAACCTCTTTTACTATTAAGTTCACTTGATGCATAAACATGTTTCTTGAGTATAAAAACATTAAATAAAAAAAACATTTAAGCTTAATTTAATATTTTGTGGGTTTTTGGTTATTTAAAGTTTTGATTTAAAATCGTTTTTAATTAATCGCTTGGGTATCACTACTAAAATAACACTATTCATAACTGTTCACTTAATGCAATGAATGGAATGATATTATTTTTACACATTCATGGTTTATTAATTGCGTGGCGCAGAGACGACAAACAAAAGTTTGCTGATTCGCAGTGTTTTTTTTATCACTTAACAATTCGGAGCGCAATAATGTGTTTGCGATCAGGTGATAACACATTCAGTACAGTAGCGCTACTATCTCTAGAGTTTATTTTTAACATCGCTTTGACTTAAGTCTCGTTGCGAGATAAGCTACGGATCACTGGTCAGGGTTTTTTTTTTTGCCGGGGGAAATTTTACGATAAATATGCCAGAACCTGCGTTCTCGTGTGAACGAGAACAGTAAACCAAAGTTCAGTGATATTTAACAAGCTTCAGTTGACTTTTAAGGACATTCACAGACTGTGTGCACTTCCAGGGCCGGATTTAGAGGTCTGGAGGCCTCGGGGCAACAGAGGAGCGGAGGCCCCTGGCCCCAAATTATTTTCCAAATAAAATGAACAATTTTTTCAGTCCAGTTTTCCAATAAATAATTTATTGTGAAATCAAGTAGATTCTCTGAGTATTTAAAAAACATACATAAATATAATCGGAGACAAGAATTAGCTATATGAAATTAAATTTTAGTGTTAATGAATATTTCTGTTAATATTTAACAATAATATAATCATGTACATATGTACAAAGTACTGTAGGTAAAGGTAAAACAGCGAAAAAAAGAATATCAAAGGAAAAGATGTTTACTAGTGTTTACTTGTCGGAATTTGAAAGATTTTTTTTCCCGAAGTTTCTATTGTGGGGGCCCTATGTTTGTGGAGGCCCCGGGGCTTTCGCCCCGGTTACCCTCCCCTAAAATCCGGCCCTGTGCACTTCAGTTCTTCTCAACGTAAAGATATTAAGTTACGTGATTCTTCTCTTAAAATGTATTGTTGCGGGAAGTAGTTAAAATAGGACCGGAAGTCGATGAACGTAAATGCACTACAAAGATCGCGGACCCACGTATAGCAACATAAACCAGTATATAAACAAGTATGCATTATGGGACACACCAAACGTATTCGTGTGCCAAACATAAACTTTATAATAATGAAACTGCCATGGAATATATTTTGGTAAACTAAAATAGTCATAGTAAAATAATCACAAATTTTAAAATACTTAAGGAAACAGGCATAACACGGATCATAATACATATTCTCCTCACTAGATTCTTAATTAAATTTAGAAACATCCGTTCTTTATTTTGTAAAGTTTATTAAAAAAAATTTAATTTGATTTGTTACGTTATTGATAATCAATACATTTAATCAAATTTTATTTATGGTTATGATGATAATTTAATTTTTTTAATATTTTCTTCAATTAAATTTTATTATAATACTTACCAAAGCTCAATTTTTTTTTCATTTACGTTTCAGTATATCAAGATGGCTGTCTCAGGGCTACGTTTGGCGAAGCATTAGATGGAATTAAAAGACTCAGGTTTACTGTAAACTGTAATTATGGTCATTAGACGCTTTAGTTCCATTATTGGAACCTATAAATATTGATATTACTAAACCATTAATATCGGTTTGACGGAGAAACTGTATTCATTCCAAGAATTCCTCTAATTCCATCAGATTACCACTTCGAATTTAAACGTCTGCAATTTCCTGTCAAAGTTTGTTATGCCATGATGATTAATAAGGCACAATGGCAAAGTTTAAAGATGGCTGGTATTGATTTAAGAAATGACTGTTTCTCATGGTCACCTATACGTGGCATGCTCAAGAGTTAGAGACCGGAAAAATTCGCGGATTCATTTCACGATATGCTAGAATCCAAACTGTTCCTTTATATTTCTTCTCTGATTGGCTCACAGTTTATCTGAAGGACTATGAGCCAATGAAAAACCTTCAACCAAAAGAATATCGAATCGCAAGCGTCCCAGTTGGCAGGTGTCACGAGTCAGTAGCCAATGAGCAGTTGGCATTTTCCCGAGTGTGTAGGGGATTGTGGATTTTATCCTAAAAGCCATCGAAATCGCGAATTTTTCCAGTCTCTATCAAGAGTAAGTTCACCTGACAGCTTGGTCATTCTTCAGCCAATGGGAAAAACGAAGAACGTTGTATATAAAAAAGGTTTTAAGTATATAATTTAATATTTTTGATTATATTAATAATTATTTCTTTAGATTAAATCTACTGAATCAGAAAATAAACAATAATCCAATCAATAAATATTCATATTCCAAAATATGTTTGGACCTACAGATAAAGTGGTTTTTAATTCAATTATTTTCAATAGTCTATCCATAAAATAATTTATTTCTTCTGTTAGAAGAAAAATATTTATCAAACTTTCAATTTTGTTTAGTGTTAATTTATTAATAGGATACATTTATCAA
The DNA here is from genome assembly GCF_032445375.1 of Bacillus rossius redtenbacheri. Lineage (NCBI taxonomy): Eukaryota > Metazoa > Arthropoda > Insecta > Phasmatodea > Bacillidae > Bacillus > Bacillus rossius. The sequence goes on along the minus strand of NC_086330.1, from coordinate 367,949,282 downwards.
CTGAAACAGGACAGACATATTAACTAATATATTTTAATAATTTTCAGGTATATTATAAAGCTAAAACTATCATCAATGTAATTGTTAATTTTAATTTACATTTGTTGCATACAAAATTAGTTATCTTTTTTTAACTGTAAGAATAATAACAGTATAAAAAAATAATTGTGTCAAAATAGGAAATGCTAACTTTATGTCAAAACGTTCGTAGTTTTAGATTTATAAATAAATAGTCTATTTTCTCTACAACATCTGAGAAGTATTATCAGAAATTAAAAACATGTATTAAAAAAATAACTTGAAATTATAAGGCAGCACTGATTAATGTGCATTCCATGAAGCAAAAGTAGACTACACCACTAAGTTGAAAAAACTAACTTACATGAACTTACATTAGCTGTTTGGTAAAGAGCGTAACAAAATTTAATATTTCTCTCGCTTGGCATGTATTTTATGCCACGCGAAGCAGGCAGGGGACAGCTAGTGTGTGTGTGTATATATATATATATATATATATATATATATATATATGTGTTCTGTGTGTATGTATATATAAACACACACAGACGAATTGAGAACATCGCCCTTTTTTTTTTTGACGTGACAACGTCTAATAAATCGATAAACGCCGGCTGCATGCACGAAAAATGATGACTCATTGTCCCGTTACGCACATTGTCCCGTTACGATTTGTCCCGTTACGCTCATTGTACGCTTGCGCCGCATCTATCTCTCTTCCACTTGATTTGAACAACCATCGATTTGACTTTTTCGAGGCACATTAAACTTGAAACACTCCCATTCGTTTCCTACTTTTCCTATCATCGTCCTATCCTTAACAGAATAACACAGATTGGAAGAAGTTAAATAGCAAAAATGTATATAAGTTATAGTTAAAATAATCTCTTCGTTAATGTAATAAACATATTTGAATTAATGATTGCAAATAAAAGAAAATTTATCAATTAAATTGTAGATTTCATTTCACTCCTTTGTATCCATACAAAATAGTGATAATTCAATAAAAATGATTCAATTTTATTCATAAAAGTATGCAATCATTTCATCAATGTTTTGTTATGACGTCACGTTAAACTATCGTCCGTAAACCGACTTTAGAGACAACCAATTTTTTTTTAAGTCGGTTAAAAGTGGAAAATTCCTGATATAAAACAAATAATGCCCGTTCTATACGAGTAACGAATGGACGCAGTCGTGGCTTGTAAATGCTGCCGAGACCTCCTCGTGTTCCAAACACGCAATACGACAGAAAAAACCACCTGAAACGTCTTAGGCTGCCATTGGTTACTTTATTACTGGCCACTTATCAGCTCGGAGATAGTGTTGCCTATTGTCCAGTTCAATATAATTCCACGTTATCATTAACACAAAGAAAATAAATGTCAAACAAGAATTTCAGCTATTTTTTTTTACCATGCGTCACGCAAACAGGTATGTTGAAAAATAATTTAATATCTTTTTCCTGAACTCACGGCACACACTAGTCCTCACTGCGTATAAATAAGGTTCATATTATGAACGTCAAAATTTATGATAAAGTTATTTTCATGTCGTGTTGTCTATGGTTCAGAGTAAACAATCTGAGAGCTGGCTGAGATCCCAAAACTTTGTGGGTTGGTAGTCTCCAACGCACTAAGTTCGTATTTACAGCATCTCTATCTGTACTGGCGCTGATGAGCATGAAATACTTGTTTTGTTTCTGATTGGAGCAATAGGAACGAAGAATAATTTCGGAACGTCGTTTTTTTATATTTGATCAATTTATAAAATAATATTTCGATGTAATTGAAATGTACTTTAAATAGTTTGAAGTGTTTATGGACGTGAGTGAAGATGCGATTCTGGAGATTTAAGAAGTCTTGATCACTACTTGCGCAGTTTGTATTGTATGTGATTAAGGAAAACATCTACGGGCGAAAATAAAGGTGTCCTTACAACAGAAAACCTCAGTTTCACAATTTACCAAGTAATTACGTGTTACAGGAAAACGATAAAATTTTTTTAACTAATAACAGAGCACTTGAACTTGGCACTATCACCAAGATCAAATGGATTATAAACGTCCGATCCAGATAGCTTATCTCTGTGCTAAAGGTTTTTTGCAGCAAATAGTGACGGATAATGGTTTTGCGAGGGAAAAAAAGTTCCATTGAGATTCATGGGAAAATTGCGACACGAATTTTTTTATCTATCTTTATTTCATTGGGAATTTTGAACAAAAAAAATTGGAGACCACTCTTTAATGAATTTTAAAAAAAATATTTTTTTTTCATTCGCATGTTTTTTTTGCGACAGGGCGCCCAATGTTCCGTTATTTTTTAATGACATATCATCCTTAATTTTTTAATTTAACACACTTTGGATGTCATTATAAGTATTTTACATTCCCATGATCAAATCATGTTGAATTCTGTTAGCACAAAATGTCTCCTAAGACACATCTACAGTAGGCTTGACGTTTTCACCAAAACAGAGGTCTCACTAATTATTATTAGTACAGAAAATTGCATTTCGCAGGAAAACGTAACTTCTTGGTATACTTGGAAATACTGCGTTCATGTTTGCCACACTTCTCTCTTAATGAACTGCGACTGAGTAAAGACTATCAGTCTGCACCTGACCAGCCTATGAGAATGCAGCTGCTGTACTAGTGAACTGTAAAAAAACCACGCCCTGTAAAAATATAAAAATAAATTATTCCTAGGGCCACCTGTATTTCGCGATTTCATTTCATGTAAGGTATTTCACAAAACACTGTAGCTTTTTCTAAGAGTCATGGCAAATTGTGAGGGTGCAGCAGTACGGTGACCACATTCTCATTGGCCCCGTCAAGAGCGGGACGACACCTCTCACCGACCTCAGCCAATAACCACAGGAGAAAAGCTACAATATTTGTGAAATACCTTGACACGAAATGTATTCGCGAAATACAGGTGTCCCTAATTATTCCAAGTCACCACAAAAGAAGACATGAATGAGCTATAATGGTTTGGAACTACCTTTTACACGTAACGGTTCCTTCATACAACTGACTCTAATTATAATTACATTGAAGGCTAACAAGTGGTCGAGGTTGACCGCAAGAAGTCACCATCTCTAACAGTAGTTAAGGACTGGAAAAATTCGTCGTTTTGATATCATTCAGGATATACTGCACAGTCCTCTGTTTACTCGGGAAAATAACATTAATTCATTCGCTGTTGACTTGTGAGTCGTCTCAACTGAGTTTCGTGTGAATGAATACTTCTTTGGCCTTGAATCGTTCAGATGACCAGGGAGCCAATAGCAAAAGCAACTAAAATTTTTGCCTATTGCGAAATAAAACCGTGAAATTTTCAGTCTCTAACAATTGTGCATAATAAGTAAATATTCGAATTTATACTTAGTTTTTGATAACGATTATTTCACTAATTGTTTTCTTGCAAAGAGAGACTTAAATGTTTCACTGGTAGAGAAATACCAGAAAAATTCGCGGATACATTTCGTGATAGTCTGAAATTCAGATACGTGTACAATTCTTCTGATTCTGCTATTGGCTCGCAGTTTAACTGGAGCTCTCTGGGCTAATGAGAGACTGTCAACCAATAAATAAATGAACCAGAAGCTACCCAGTTGAGACGCCTCACAAGTCAGCACCCAATGAACGTGTGGATTTGCTTGAGAAAAGCAGAGGACAGTGGAAGCTATCCCAAAAGCCATTGAAGCCGTGAATCTTTTTGGTCGCTACTCATACATGAACGAGTGACTTAAGTGATATCATTGGCCGATGCCAAAGGCAGTGTCTTTTCATGCCGTCAACTGAGTTGGACATTTTTGGAGAAACACTTATTCTCGTTTATTATTGTTGGCTTGGCATCGTCCAGCGCGAATGGAGAGACATGCAGTAGAAATGAACTAAAAAAAAAAATTATGCTGTAAAAATTTACATGGAGTTTGTTTGTAATTTCATCATATCTTGCAAAAGTAAAACAGTGTGTCTTGTAATACCTGCTTGTAAAATTACAAGAGTAATGCTTGTAACGCTACATAATAAACTCTTCAAAAAACACTTAATTATAGACGGTCGTGACAGGTCGCAGCAGTAGCATCTCGGGCTAAAGCACAAACGTGAAAAACATGATTGTCGCACGAAACTAGTACTCTAGCTTCCCAGAGGCTTATAGCTAGAGACTGGAAAAATTCACGCTTTCGATGACCTCTAGGGTAGACTCCACAATCCTCTACACACTCAGGCGAATGCCACCTGCTCATTGGCTATTGACTCGTGACACCTGTCAACTGGGACGCTTGCGATTCGATACTTTTTTGGTTGAAGGTTTTCCATTGGCTCATAGTCCTTCAGATAAACTGTGAGTCAATCACAGAAGCAATATAAAGATACAGTTGTTTGGATTCTAGCCTACCATGAAATTAATCCGCTAATTTTTCCGGTCTCTACGTTATAGCTAGAGACCCGTGAAAATCGCGATTTCATTTCGTGTTATGCTAAAATTCAAATAATTATACCTTAGTGTTGCTTTTGCCATTGGTTCACTGTTAATCTGGAGGACTGAGGGCCAATTAGAGACCCTCACTCATAGAAGTGTCGAAACACAGACCACCCAGTCGAGACGACTCACAAGTCAGCAGCCAATGAACAGTTGGCATTTGCCCGAGTGTGTAGAGGATATTGGAGTCTATCCTGGAGGTCATTGAACCCGCGAATTTCACGGGTCTCTAGTTATAGCATGCTTTGAAACCACAAACCTGTTATTATTAGGCACTGGAAAAATTCGCGGGTTCAGTGACCTCCAGGCTAGACTCCACGATCCTGTGCACACTCGGGCAAACGTCACCTGTTCATTGGCTGCTGACATGTGAGGCGTCTCAATTGGGTGACTCGTGATTCGATACTGCTTTGACTGAGGTTCTATAATTGGCCCACAGTCCTCCAGGTTAACAGCGAACCAATGGCAAAAGTTGCATAAAAATTCAGTTATTTGCATTCTAGCATATCGCGAAATGAATCCGCGAATCTTTCCGGTCTCTAGTTATTAATATTATTAATTGTTAACTGATCACTAGGGACAGGAAAAATTCGCGGGTTCAATGACCTGTAGGATGAACTCCATAGTTCTACCTACACTCGGTCAAATGTCACCGACTCATTGGCTGCTGTCTTGTGAGGCGTCCCAACGTAGCAGCCTGTGATTCGATAAAGATTTGGTGGGGCGTTTCTCATTGGCTCAGAGTCATCCAGGTGAGTTGTGAACCAATAGCAGAGGCAGCACTGAGGTATAGGTAACTATTTGTATTATAGCATATCGCGAAATGAATTCGCGAATTTTTCCGGTCTCTACTGATCACGTTTAGTCTAGTGGCTAAGGTCTCTGGTTTTTTATCTTTAGCATGTTATTTCTCGGTCCGTAGCCAACCCACAGCGATAGTGGTTTTCAATGAACATATCTCTAAAAATTTAATTTTAAATAATCTACAACAAGATGGCAGCCGATTACAGATGACCTCGATCCAATATGACCACCGACACCCGCCAGATTAACGTCAAAATATAATAATATAATTTGTAATATGGTACAAAGCTCTGCCATGTAGTTTTACAAGTGATACCGTTGGCAACTGAGTTTCCAAGGATTTCCACCGCATAAGAACAAAACTTTTTTATGTGCTTCTGTTTTGCCACGGATGAAACCCGTGGGCGGTCCAGCCTGTTTCGACAGCGCCTGCACTGAGAGAAAGGTTTGTTTGCCTCAAAAAAATGTTTGTCTGTGTATGACGAAATAAATATAATTTGTTAATTCAAACAAATATTTTGTAGTAGGAAAGATTCTGTTGACCCAACAAAATGATTTTCTCAACTCAAATGTATATTTTGTCAGGTGAAACAAATCATTTTTGTTTCTAAACCGAGTTTGGTTAAGCTAACAAAATATTTTGTTTCGCCAAGTAAATATTTGTTTCGTCATATATAAATAGGGGCAGGCATTTTTCGCGAAAAGATTTTAACACTTATTAGACTGCAACTAGGTATACCCGCAACGGTGGTGTCTTCCTTGTGATTGGCGGCCGTCTGCGAGAGAAGTCATTGACTTATTTGACCGAGCCAATCAGGACGCGTTTATTCCTCATTGACTCACTGTGATGTTGTTACAATCGATATGTAGAGACACGGAATTTTCGCGCATTCATTTAGTCGCAAGCTAGAATGCAAACCTCCACACTGTCGCACTGTGTCATGATTGGACCGCAGTTATCTGGACACGCCCCTCTTCGACCGTGAGCCAACGATGTCTAAAAATGTTCTCGCTAAGAAATCAACCAATGGGAAATTAAAAATGCGTCGAGCACACCTATAACTTTGAATTCTATCCTGAGGCCAGAGGAATCTGCGAAATTTCCGGGACTCTATCGATATGTACCTGGGAGAAACTCACCCAATTAGAAACACAGACGGTGCTATAGTGTTTTAACTTTCATCTAGTCTCAATATCTTTTCGCGAAATCTGCATGCCCCTATATTTAAGCAAATATTTGTTTGATTCAAACAAACCTTTTTCTCTGTGTGGACACAAAGGGAGGTCGTCGACCCCGCACGAGAGCGCAGCCGTGGCCACCCCTGTGTTCGGGCGGGCGTGAAATACGAGGCCCTGAGGAAGCCAGTCCGTGCTTCAGGCAGTCGCCTTCCCCATCGGACACGGCGGCAGCGCTCTCTGCAACAGCGGCCCAAGCGCCACTCGTCCGTCTGCCTTCCCGGCTCGCCCGTCGTCTCCGGTCGACCGCAAGTCACAACCAAAATACTGCACTTTCATCATCTCTATAAGGACCGGAAAAATTCGCTGGTTCAATGTTCTGCAGGATGAACTCCATAGTTATACGTACACTCACGGTCAAATGTCACACCCACTCATTGGCTGCTGTCTTGTGAGACGTCCCAACGTAGCAGCCTGTGATTCTTATAAAGCTTTGGTCGGGCGTTTCTCATTGGCCCAGAGTCACCCAGGTGAGTTGTGAGCCAATAGCAGAGGCAGCACTGAGGTATAACTATTTGTATTTTAACCGATCGCGAAATGAATTCACGAATTTCTCCGGTCTCTAGTAATGACCCAGCCAACCACAGGGAAGCCATAGTGTTTTGTAGGCTAGTCGCCCCGTCGCTCGGCGCATGCGCGGCGAAAGCTTGTTTGTCTCCTGATTGGCTTGGCCGCGCGCACCCAACCCGCGCGTGATGTACGTCCCCGTGATGTACGCCCGCCCTGTATGTACGTGTGTTAGTGAGGCCCAATGATAAGCGAGACGCTAGCTGGTATTTCTAGCGCGGTGTCTCCTCTAAGCGCAAGGCTCTGAACCGGCGCGCAGTATTCCCGTCGTCACAGGACAACTGTGAAATTTAAGCGGTGACCGTAACATTATATTGCGGAGATGTGAAGATAAAGATGTAATGCAAGTCCCTTAAGTGATTTCAAAAATCTCTACTGGTTGTTTACGCCTAAAAATTGCTATGAAAACATGCGTTTTAGCAATTTTTAACTCTTCTAAAAATACAGTTTAAAAACTTAACCCGAAATCAAAAGTACTTTTAAGGCCTCAGCGAGCTCTTAAATGCTTTTCGTGAGCAGATCCAACACGGATGTCTTGAGTGGTTTGGAAATCGCGTTGTTTTTTCCTGAAGCTCTGCGCACCGTGTGTGTTTCCGGGTGGGCAGAGCCCTTAAGCCCGCGCGGAAAGTTGAGCCTTTATTGCAGTCCATCAGTAAACTCCCGACGCGCGAGGTACATTAATATCTGAACTAGCCAACTCCCGGCGCATGCGCACAGAACCAAAAAAGCTGGCGGAAAATGTTTAATCTCACGATGAACCGTTGGTGTGAGAGGAAGGGAAAGGGGTAAGGGAAAGGTTTTCTTCTCTGGTGCCTCCAGACTGACAAAACGCGCGGTGAGAGATGAAAGCACTAAACGCGAAAATGTTTCCGTTGACAAACGGCCGTTTCACACGTAGAAGCGCTGCGCTTGGAAAACGAGATCTCTCGTCTCGGCCATTAGCATTCCTCGGAACCTGTAAGGCGCAGTTCACGGGGGTCTTGCCTCACGTGGGGCTATCACCCGGGAGAAGTCTCTCCCTCCTCCAGGTGACAGTCCCGCCGCTCTCAGATACACCGGGCTCCATGAACTACAGCATGGCAAGTCGGCTGGTTTATGTTGGTGCTAGGATCACCAGCGAAGTTCAACTTCGTGCATTGGTACATACCGGAAAAATTCGCGGGTTCATTTCATGATACGCTATAATCCAAACAACTGTATCTTTATAACGCTTCTGTGATTTACTCACGGTTTATCTGAAGGACTTTCAGCCAATGAAAAAACCTCCAGCCGAAAAAGTATCGAATCGCAAGCGTCCCAGTTGACAGGTGTCACGAGTCAATAGCCAATGAGCAGATAGCATTTTACTGAGTGTGTAGGGGGATTGTGGAGTCTATCCTAGAGGTCATCGAAATCGCGAATTTTTTCCAGGGTCTATGCATTGGCATTTGGAAATCATCCGAGATATCAAAGTGGTGTCTCTGCATTTAGGAATACGTTGAGGTCGGATTAACAGTTCTGTTTCTGTATTTAGTTTATAAACGGTATTGTTACAAGAGTTAAAATGGCTAAATCGCGTGTTTTTTCCCGGAACAATCCTTGAAAGAACTTAAGAGCCTTGCATTACACCTTTATCTCCGTTTATCCGCCATATACATAATGTTATGGTCACCGCGTTGCCCTATACACGACGAGAAGACTGCGCGCCAGTTCAAGGGCCTTGCGCTTTGAGTTGATGCCGTGCTATAAATGCTAGCGAGCGTCGAACTTATCATCCCAACTCACTAGAACAAAATACGTCCATGGCAGGGTGGCATAGGTATTCTTATTTTTTTGTGTGATTCTTACCATTGGGCGATACAAATATTCGAGATTGGTAGGAACTTGAAAATGTTGTGAATTAAAATTCTCTGGGTTGCGCGTTAGTGAATATCGGCCTGTGACAGTCGCTTACGTGTGCGGTAAAGGCCCTTATTGGGGGCATGAAGTAACGTGAAGCATGAAGTCTCCTGGGACTTCATCCATGCAAAAGGCAGTGCGCGTGTGTACTACGTGTTGCGTGCAGTGCAGGCTGATTGTTTGCCCACCCGAGTCGCCTGAGAGCCAGGCAACTCCTCGAGCAATTGTGTTCTGCAGGTCGTCGTCACAGTGCTCTTTACTAATGACATAGGGCAGAAATAATTGTATCTATGTGTGTATACGCGTGTATGCATATGAGTGCGCACGTGTGTCCATATGTATATATACATTCACGTTTTACCTTAAGTTACGTAATTTATCAAAATTATACAAAGGTTTCTGCAAAAAAATGTTAGTTCATAAACAACTTTCAATAAATTTATCGTTTACTAAATTGTAAGTTAAGTTTATCAACATTACCAAAAAAACTCTAATTTTAAACATAGCTTTAAACATCTTTTTGGATATCTATGAAACGCCTGCCAGGTTCTGCAAAGAACTTTGCTCAGATTTTCCACACAACATGGAAAAATATATATTGATATTTTTATTATATATAATTTTTAAATAGTTTTTACGTCACTATAATATATTTGGTTTTTAAAGGGACACATAACACACATATATACTTTCTGTGAACGTAAATATGATAACATTGATAGGCCTAACTACTTAAGTTACAATTGTGGCTGTTCTTGAAAAAATCACAGCGACAGCATCAGGAAAAACAGTTGGTGCAGCCTTTCACTGGAAACTTCAGGCATTCCATAAAAATTCGGTGTCATGTCTAGGGAATGGAAGAAAAAATCGCGGGATCAAGACCTTCGGGGAAGAATACCCAGCCCTGTGCATCTTTGTTGAAATAACTCAGGTTCATTTGCTGATGACTTGTAAGCCACCTCGACTGTGTTTCATGCCATTGGATACTTCCTTGGTAGAGTGTTTCTTATTGATCCAGAGCCCTCCAGATGAACAGTGAGCCCCTATCGAGAGCACCTGTTAGAATTTTAGTTATCGCGGAATGAACCCATAAAATTTTCCGGTCTGCAGATGTGTTTTAACGAAGTCAAAAACAATTAGGTATTAGATACCTGTAAAATTCGCGGATTCATTTTGCGATAAGATATAGTCCAAATACTTTTGACATTATTTTGCTTTAGTGATTGGGCCACAGTTTATCTGAAGGACTCTGGGCCAATGAAATATCTTTAACAGAAGAATTAGCGAATCACGATCATTCCAGTCAACAGGTGTTACGAGTCGGTAACCAATCAGCAGATGTAATTTGCACGAGTGCGTAGAGGATCATGGAGTCTATCCTTTAGGGATTTTAAATCGCGAATTTTACAGGTCTCTAACAATTATAAATATTTAGCGACTGGAAAAATTCACGCTTTCGATGACCTCTAGGATAGACTCCACAATCCCTTACACACTCAGGCAATTGCCACCTGCTCATTGGCTATTGACTCGTGACACCCGTCAACTGGAACGCTTGCGATTCGATACTTTCTTTGGTTGAAGGTTTTCCATTGGCTCAAAGTCCTTCAGATAAACTGTGAGTCAATCACAGAAGCAATATAATGATACAGTTGTTTGGATTCTAGCATACCGTGAAATGAATCCGTGAATTTTTTCCGGTCTCTGCAGTTAAAGGCTCGGCCAAGGTTAGCCACTGTGCAAGTGTCCTTCCACCCCTGGCGTGCGTGAAGTTGTTTCTTGGAGATCACTCCGCGACACCCTGCTGGCGCTGCAGTGTCGCCGGGCGCCGAGGCTGGGTCGCTTGTCATTGGCCGAGGAGCTGCCCTGCCGGGCGGCCAATCAGCACTCGCCAGAGCAGAGCTGGCGACAGGAACTCAGCTCTCGGCCGTACGAGTCACGCGCGGCTCCAAAAAAATCACCAAAATATCGGCAATTAATTAATTCATCGATTCAACCGGTTACAGTGCTTGTTTTGATGTAAGCTTTTGGACATACGCCATTGCTCAAATCTTTCAAAGATAATATCAATGCCCCGTATGGACCCGATATGCATATTTCTCTGAAGAAGTTGGAAAAGAAAATAATTGGTCTATCACAATGTTCCAATAACTTGACTTGTCTCTGTAAATGTTGCAGTAAGGGAGTCGTTCCTAGGGGACCTACAGTCGAATCCCCGGTCAACAGCAAACATGCTCAACAAATAACCCGGAAAGCCAGCCAAAAGCTACTGAGTGAAAGAATTGCCGCATATCACTGTCAAAAATCACATTTGAACAATGAAATTTCGGCACTACAGCTTGAAATTCAGTCCTCAAAATGCTTAGCAATGGCGTATGTCCAAAATCTTACATCAAGTCATGCACTACCATTGCACAAATATTTCAAAGATAATTACAGTGCTTGTTCCCAACCAAAAATAATAAATATGGTTAAAAGTCCTAAAAGAGGCTTAAATTCCTCTACTACCAGTCTCCAGTAAGCTGATGATGACACGGTGGACAGCCAGCCAAATATGCCTACCGTTTTTTTTCCCGATAGTACACAAAATAAATTTGTGTGCTTTAACAAAAGATTCCTTTGTAAACCAACTGACAAGAAATATTTTGAATATACTACAAGAAACTTTGTAACTTTGTTAAACTAATGTATGTTTTTCGAGATAACAGTATTTCATAAGCAAATCGGCGCATGATGTTATATTTTAATTGATGTTTCATTCAAGCATGGAAAATATAATTTGATATTCATCAATTTGAGATTATTTCGTTGTATCGTGCTTTTTGATATGCGCAGTTAATACTGGGAACGATTTACAAATAAAATGAACAATTTGAGGTACTGGGTCAACACAAAGCATAAATGTCTGGGTAATAATCCTGCGATTACTGCGAAAACTATTTTGTAGGGATACAGCTGTTTTCATGTAACTTTACAAAATTACAAATATCTGTAAGTTAACATGTATATATTTGTTCCATTTACAAAAAACTAACTAAGGATAGATTCAAGCCTGGTGGTCAATATACCTAGAAATCATATGGTATCCTTACTTGTGTGTAGAGCCACGATTGTTTTGTGGGATATTTTGCGATCCTAGTTATACTGAACTGTCCTACTTAAACATGCATAAACAAGTCACTTTAGTGTTCTCTATAGCCTAAAACTATGTCAAGGGCTTCTAAATCTTGACATGATTGAGTCAACACTTCTCCCTGGCCCGGGTTCGTTCAGGGTACGTCAGGAAATATTCGGCATGTTATCAAGTCATCTATGCTTCAGAATAAATCTGCCACAGACGGGCATAAACTTTGAGTTCATCTCGTGACAGGCAAGAATTCACACCCTATACCTGTAACCTGCTCCAGTAACTGACCTGCGACTCAACAAGTCCAGATCACAGAATACGTGGTTGTCTTTCAACTAAACGTTACATTCCACGAGGCTCGACTCCGCAGTCTCTCTGGCACTTCGCAGACTAACTGGCACTTCGCAGACTAACTGGCACTTCGCAGACTAACTGGAACTTCACAGACTAACTGGCACTTCGCTGCCTCTCTGGCACTTCGCAGACTAACTGGCACTTCGCTGCCTCTCTGGCACTTCACAGACTAACTGGAACTTCGCAGAGTAGCTGGCACATCGCAGACTAACTGGAACTTCGCAGACTAGCTGGAACTTCGCAGACTAGCTGGCACTTCGCACACTAACTGGAACTTCGGAGAGTAGCTGGCACATCGCAGACTAACTGGAACTTCACAGACTAACTGGAACTTCGCAGCCTCTCTGGCACTTCGCAGACTAACTGACTCTTCGCAGACTAACTGGCACTTGGCAGCCTCTCTGGCACTTCGCTGCCTCTCTGGCACTTCGCAGACTAACTGACACTTCGCAGACTAATTGGATCTTCCCAGACTAACTGGAACTTCGCAGACTAGCTGGCATTTCTTTTACTTCCCTGATTTGGCCATCATGAATTGGCCAAAAGATTATTAAAGAGACTCAAACTGTTCGCGTTGTATCTTGACCAGCAAACCAGACTTAAAACCGGTATATTTTTTTTTGTCTTGGGTGCGAGTGATCTGTGGATATTTAGGCCTGCCCGAAACGTCTGTGATAAAATAATCAGATGCGATTATCCATGGCATAAATTATGGCATGCAAACCGCATTATTTCTTCTTACATTTATGGCTGAAAAAAAGTGTATTTTTAAGTGACAGCTATTTCAGAGCGAAACACACACGGTATGTATTACATTACGCTGAGTTAAACGCGGAAAGATTGTGTCTCTCCCCGATAAATGTTAATTAGAATACATATTTTGCAAATGCGAACGGAATAAATTGAAGCCAAATAAATAGAGACCGGGAAAATTCGCGGATTCATTTCACGATATGCTAGAATCCAAACAACTGTACCTTTATATTGCTTCTGTGATTGGCTTACAGTTTATCTTAAGGACTTTGAGCCAATGGAAAACCTTCAACCAAAAAAAGTATCGAATCGCAAGCGTCCCAGTTGACAGGTGTCACGAGTCAATAGCCAATGAGCAAGTGGCATTTGGCTGAGTGTGTAGGGGGTTGTGGAGTCTATCCTAGAGGTCATGGAAAGCGCGAATTTTTCCAGTCTCTACTAATAAACAGTATAATTTCCCCGCGGTAAGGCGATAAAGATCTCAACTGTTTGAACTCCACGAGGCCTGTTATTGAGAAGGGTGAGTGCGGGAGGGGGGGGGGGTTCTCGGATACGTAGAGGACTGTGGAAGGAAGCCGGCTTGCAAAGATGGCGGCCTGCCCCCAGTCACCCGCGCCGCTAGGGGTGTAACAATCGAGCGGTGACCTTGACCCCTCCTCGAGGCTGTGACCCTTTTCTTGCTGGACGGGAACGCTGTCTGCTCTCAGGTGAAGATCAGTTACGAACTGCGCTCCAAACCAACGGGTTGGGCTCCAGTCAAAACCAGTGTATTCATGTCGCCGTTTACAGATACAGAATCTCATCGATTTGTTTTCCCGGCGAATCCTACTCTTTAAGGCTCAGTTTTTGACGTGACAACGTCTAATAAATCGATGAAAGCCGGCTGCACACACGAAAAAGTGTCCCGTTACGCACATTGTCCCGTTACGCTGTGTCCCGTTACACTCATTTTACGCTTGCGCCGCATCTATCTCTCTTCCAATCGATTGGAACAGCCATCGATTAGACTTTTTCGAGGCACATTCAACTTGAAACACTCCCATTTGTTTCCAACTTTTCCTATCATCGTCATATCCTTAACAGAATAACACAGATTGGAAGAAATTAAATCGCAAACATGTATAAAAGTTATAGTTAAATAATCTCTTCGTTAAAGTAATAAACATATTTGAATTAATGAGTGCAAATAAAAGTAAATGTATCAATTAAATTGTAGATTTTATTTCACTCCTTCTTTGTATCCATACAAAATAGTGATAATTCAATAAACACGATTCAATTTTATTCAGAAAACTATGCAATCATTTCATCAATGTTTTGTTATGACGTTGTCACGTTAATCTATCGTCCGTAAACCGACTTTACGGTCTTGTAACTTAACGTGCTGGACAGAAGCCATTTTAATTCAATTTATTTCCACGATTATACCGGGAGTTTGAATTTAAGCTTTTATAAAACTGACCCAAAAATAATTTGTCAGGAAGGAATATCAAACTATTTTAAGATAAAATAGCGAAACCATTCTCGAAACTAAGTTCCAGATTGGATTTAAAATGTTTGGAAGAGTAAAGTTTTCATGTTTTCCGGGGGAGGGTCTCCAAAAAAGTAAATATCCGGGACCCCGCCACTTCTGCTTACGACTAAAATAATCCGCGAAACTCAATTATATCACTCAAATAAATAATTGTGGTCATTCTGGTTGTCTCTTGTCACAGGCAAATTTGTCAAGGATTCACAAAGTCAGCAGTTAATGAACATGTGACATTTGACCGAATATGCTTTGAACTGTGGATGTTTTGTTTTTTTCCTGAAGGTGACTGAACCCACGATTGTGCCATGTTCCCTCCAAATTAATTATACAGCACACAAGCTTTTCTTCTAACGTCTTGTAGTCTGCCTTCCGAGTCGAGGCCGGGGAAATTAAACTGCCAGCAATAAGTGCGTGGCAGCGCCGAACAAACCTACGACCGACTGATAAATCTCTCGTAGCGCCGAACAAACCTACGACCGACAGATAAATCTCTCGTAGCGCCGACCGGCCGGTAGCGCACGACACAGACGGCCAGGAATTCGATAATTCTTCTGCTTTTCTCCTCGCGCAGGTAGCAGGCGAGAGTTCTTCTTTTTTTTAACGTTATTTCGGGCGTAATTAACGGAAACCTGTTCCCCCGCGAGTGTTAACCCGAAAGACAGGCAGCCAACCTAGGAAAAACAAAAAACTCCCCGCGAGCTGTCTCGTGTGGCGGGGTCAGCGTGGATGTACGAGGTGTCGTAAAAAAATTTTATTGTGAATGGATTTTTATAGTAGCAGCTGCTGACGCTACATCTAAGTTATTTGAATTAATAAGCACGTTGAGATAGCTGGTGTCAAGTCTGGACAAGTTGTGACTCGTCACTCCGCTACAAGGGCCGGAAGAGTGAGGTCGTGTTTACCGTGTATGTCGCGCATCATGGACATAGACCCGAAAATTTTGCGGATTTATTTGTCAACTGGGGAAAAAAATGTTTGCACTTATCCAAGGAAACTCCTTGGAAACTCCGTTGCCAAAAATATCTCTTGTAAAACTACAAGTCAGAGCTTTGTAGCTAATTACAAATTATATTCTTGTATTTTGATGTTATTATGGCGGGTATCGGTGGCCATCTTAGATTTAGGTCGTCTGCTGTCAGCAGTCAGCCGCCTATAAAATCATTGTCACAGTGGGTTGGCTTCGAATCGAGGGAAGCTGTTTCACGTGTTATAGTTAGAGTCCCGGAAATTTCGCGGATTCCTCTGGCCTCAGGATAGAATTCAAAGTTATAGGTGTGCTCGACCCATGTTTACGTTCCCATTGGTTGATTTCTTAGCGAGAACATTTTTATCCTTGTTATTTGTCACTACCTAATTCTCTTACTTCTCTCCTAGCTGGACATCGTTGGTTCACGGTCGTAGAAGGGCGTGTCCAGATAACTGCGGTCCAATCATGAACACAGTGCGACAGTGTGGAGGTTTGCATTCTAGCTTGCGACTAAATGAATGCGCGAAAATTCCGTGGCTCTAGTTATAGTTAAAGATCAGAGACCTTAGCCACTAGGCTAAAGGACCAGTTCAGAATTAAGAAAGGCAATGACAAGTTTATGGTTTAAAGCAAGTTATAAGTAGAGACCTGGAAAATTCGCGAATTCATTTCGCGACAGGCTAAAATACAAATAGTTATAACTCAGTGCTGCCTCTGCTATTGGCTCACAACTCACCTGGATGACTCTGGGCCAATGAGAAACACCCAACCAAAGCTTTATCGAATCACAGGCTGCTACGTTGGGTCGTTTTACAAGACAACAGCCAATGAGTGCGTGACATTTGACCGAGTTTACGTAGAAGTATGGAATTCATCCTATAGGTAAATACCTGTAAAATTCACGATTTCAAATCCCTAAAGGATAGACTCCGTGATCCTCTATGCACTCGTGCAAATTGCATCTGCTGATTGGTTACCGACTCGTAACACCTGTTGACTGGAATGATCGTGATTCGCTAATTCGTATGTTAAAGATTTTTCATTGGCCCAGAGTCCTTCAGATAAACTGTGGCCCAATCACTAGGGACACCTGTATTTCGCGAATACTTTTCGTGTCTAGGTACATCGCAAAACACTGTAGTTTTTTTCTTGTAGTTATTGGCTGTGGTCGGCGAGAGGTGTTTTCCCGCACTTGTCGGGGCCAATGGGAATGTGGATATCGTTCTTCTGCACGCACACGATTCGCCATTACTCTAAGATAAAGCTACAGTGTTTTCAGACATACCTTGACATGAAATGTATTCGCGAAATACAGGTGTCCCTACCATTCACTGAAGCAAAATAATGTTTAAAGTATTTGGACTTTATCCTATTGCGAAATGAATCCGCGAATTTTACAGGTCTCTACCTATAGGTCATTGAACCCGCGAATTTTCCGGTCACTAGCTATAAGCTTTGGGAAGCTATAGTACTAGTTTCGTGCGACAGTCATGCTTGTCACGTTTGTGCTTTAGCCCGAGATGCTACTGCTGCGACCTGTCGCGACCGCCTGTAAATAGGCGTTTATACAAGCGTTTCTCTGGTAATTTAATTAGCATATGTTACAAGACGCACTGTTGTACTTTTAAAAGGTATGGTGAAAGTACAAACAAATTCCTTGTAAATTTTACAGCATTTTTTTTAGATTGTACAAAAGAACAATTGCTAGCGCGGGCATACCTAATTGCAGTATAATGAGCGGACAGATTATTTCTCAAAAACTATATGCCCATATAGATTGTTCATGCCCATATCGATTTTTTTGTGTTTATAAGGACTTCACTGCACTTTGCGAGCGAGTGCCTTCCACGCTAACTCGAAACAGGCAACGGACATCTGAAACTGCCATAATTATCATTCATTGACCTCGCTGCTGTCGTAAAGGTTTATGGGCCCGCGAGGGTCGATGCCCGCCGTTTTACTGCAGCTGCGCAGACGAGCTGCGCGCGGACTCGGTTCGCTTCTTTCCCAGTCCGTGTGATGTCCAGTCTCCAGGCCTTCCTTCCCGCCTCTGCCCCGTGGCCAGTTGCGACTCGTGAACGATTATACACGCCTCGAGGTAGGGACCGGAGAAATTCGCGCATTCAATGACCTCTAGGATAGCCTCCATTATCCTCTGCACTTCTCAGTAAACACGCGTGTTCATTGGTTACTAAATTGTGAGTCGTCTCCACTGGGTAGCTTGTGATTCGACGCTTCTTTGGTCGATAGTCTCTCATTGGCCCAGAGAGCTCCAGTTAAACCGCGAGCCAATATAGCAGAACCAGCAGAATTATACACATGTTTGAATTTCAGCCTATCACGAAATGAATCCGCGAATTTTTTCCGGTCACTACCTCGAGGTTACTCAAAACAAACGTTTGCAGGTTCAACAGACCTACTTTTTTTTATTTTTAGAAAAAAAATCTGAATTTTCACAGAAGCAGTAACTGCATTCTCGCGGACCGACCGCTTCAGTCAGTATATTTTTCGGATTCATTTCACACTGTGTGTCCGCGCTAGCGTTTGTTTACTTGTGATTGGCGGCCGTCTGCAAGAGAAGCCATCGCCCTGTTCGGCCGGGCCATTCAGGACGCGTTTGCTTCCGCACTGGACGGCTGTGATTGGAGCGCTGAAATAAACCTAACCAACCACGAAACACAGACAATGCATAAGTGCTCTTCTATTCATCTGTTATTTGGCTGCTATTTTTTTAAATTTTATACTTCAGATTTATAATAATAGTTTTATCATTATATACACTGGTAGGCCTACTTCACGAGAAAATTGTAAGGTTTCTCAGTCATAGAAACGCCATATTAATACGTTGTACATTTTGTTTTATTATTCGCTCTGATGAATGTAACTCTTTCCAGTGAACGTCCATGATTATCAGCTAATGTTTTGAGATACATCTTGACACAAAAATATTTTGGGACATACGTGTGTAGAGACTGGGAATATTCGCGGGTTCAATGACCTCTAGGATGACATTCATTACCCTCTAGGATGACCTTCATTATCCTCTGCTTTTCTCAAGCAAACCCACGCGCTCATTGGCTGCTGATTTGTGAGACAACTCCACTGGGGAACCTGTGATTCGATGCTTCCTGGGTTGATAGTCTCTCATTGGCCCAGAAATTTCCAGTTAAACAGCAGAAATGAATCCGCGAATTTTTCCGATCTTTATACATGTGTCTCTATCATGTATCCAGTGGCCAATCACCAAATGGTATCGTCTTAAAACGAAAATAAAAATGTGAGGTCTAGCGTACAGGAGATCTGACGTGTGAAAATTTACATTTCCTTCTTTATGTCACGTCACGTAGGTTTTAATCGTGCACGATCGCCGCACATACGTCTGGACGGCTTGCGTGCGAACAAACCGCAATCAGCCCCGCCCTAGCCGCGGACAAGCGCAGATGTAGTCTGGCATCAGTAACCAGGAGCGTGAAAGGGAACAAGCTCGTATATCGCTCCGTCGCTCGTGCGCAGATGTCGTCCTGCATGAACGTACCTCTCCCGCCAAGTGAACCGAAACAGCGTGTATAAATGGATTATCCAGATGTAGCGGCCTCTTGATTTCACATTCTCTGTGCGGTCAGCATCTTTATGGCTGCTAAGAATGTACGGTGGCGCCAGTCAGGGATTGGTAGCTGGGATAACCTTGCTTTCAGACCGAAAAAAAAGTGAGTTACAACCCGTTTAGGATAAATAAACGGTTACTGCTGCGGGAGAAATTGCACCGATTCTCGAGCAGTGTTGTGGGACGACGTGTTTGTTTCGGAGCAGAGATACAATAAAAAAATTCTTTCGAAGACGTAATATTACTTCATATCATTTATTTCATTACGTTTGAGTAGATTTCATTTCGTTTCTATTGTTACAATTCTTTTTGTTTGATACATCAAGTTTTAATCCATATTGTTTCATTTTGTTGTATTTCATATTAATTTGTTTCGTTTCAGATTATTTTACTTTGATATGTAGAGCTAGGTAGTATTTCAATACATTTCTGTTCGTTAATTTGTTTTAATTCGTTACAATTCAAAGTGTAAATAACGGGGATTTTACTTTTCAAAATGTCTAATTTATGACGACCCATTTAACTGAAAGATATTTCAAACCTACTACCCAAACCCTTCTGTCTTCTCTACCCTCCCCTATATAACAAATCTTCCCACCTAAATTCTAAGATGGATCCACCCTTGTCTTGGACCCACCAATCGTCGGCCGCTAAACCCCGAACAATTCTGCGCGGCTGGTGCACTTTCCGTGAAGATGCGGCTAATACACTTCCCGTCAAGATGTGGCTGATGCACTTCCCGTACAGTTGCGGCTGATGCACTTCCCGTAAAGATGCGGCTAATATACTTCCCGTCAAGATGTGGCTGATGCACTTCCCGTCAAGTTGCGGCTGATGCACTTCCCGTAAAGATGCGGCTGATGCACTTCCCGTCAATTTGCGGCTGATGCACTTCCCGTGAAGTTGCGGCTGATGCACTTCCCGTAAAGATGCGGCTGATGCACTTCCCGTCAATTTGCGGCTGATGCACTTCCCGTCAAGTTGTGGCTGATGCTCTTCCCGTCAAGATGCGTCTGATGCACTTTCCATCAAGATGCGGCTGATAAATATATACAACATTTAATAAAAAAATTGTGATAATAATTAAAATCGAATATCCAATTAAAATATATAATTTTTAATATGAATTATTAAATTGAATAAATAATAAATATTTATTAAAATAAGTCAACAAATTTAATGAATTTTTTTTGATAAAAATGAAAAGTGAATATTAAATTAAGAAAATAATAAATATTAAAAAAATTAATAAACTTAAATTAAATTTTTGAATTTATTATTAAATATATTTATTTTCTTTTGAAATATTAAATAATAAATATTAAATATTTGAAATTAAGAATCTTCTAATATTTATTACAAATTATGTCATATATTTAATATTTTCTAAGTTTTTTATTTACTTTTCAAAATTAAACTAAACTTTATTGACTGTGTTGACTATCTTTTTCCAGCCCTTTTATTATTTAATTGTAATTAATTATTTGCATGCAATTAAAACTATTTTGTAATGATGCCAAAGAAGTATAACTTCTCACGCGCGTACATGAGTACACGCACCCATTATATTTTTTTCACATACTTTTGTGACGTGTAACTACCCCCAATTATTTCAATAAAATAAATTTGCTACCGCGAGAAAATTTCTGGTTGTTATACAACTTCAGTTAATTAAACAAAATTCAAATTCTGAGTGTTTCATTTTAAATCCTTCTCTATTATTTACAATAAAAAATGGTGTTCAGCCTTAATTTCGAGGACGTATACCAACCTTTCATCTTAGTTTGTCGTAATTAACCTGCAGCTGAAGTTTGTCGTTAGAATTCACTCATTTTTATATGTATTTGTTTGATGCTTCTGATATTGTCGTATAATTTATCCAAAGAGCTTTGAGCCAATAGGAAACACTAAATAAGAAATAACGATCCACATGCTTTAGTTTGTCTCACAACTTAACAGCCAATGAACAAGTGACATTTGCTCGAGTATACAGAGGACTGTCCAGTTTATTATTTTTTTTTACGAATAACCCAACAGAAACTGAGGGGTCAAAATACTGTCACTTCAGTCAAGACTAGAATAGCTTCTTCCAAGGACTTCAGCCGATGAACATGGGCATAATGCTCGAGAAAAACACAGTACCATCCAGTCCAATCCTCAGGTCATAGAACCCACATACATGTCCAAGAACCCACACACAGAGAATAAAAATTTGTACGGATTTTACTCAACAAAAAGGCACGGGAAATAAGGAAGAAAGACTTTAACACATTATATGTATATATACTGACTTGCAAAGGGTGAAGTTGTCTGCTTCTTAGACTTCAATGCTCTCTTGTGCACGTTCACAGTGTTCTTCTGCTAAATGTTCTCACCAACAAAGGAATAATGGACCTCTTTCGACTGAGCAAACGAAAACACAGCTGGAAGTTGGTAAAACAGCGGAATGCAAACTATATCAAAGAGAAAATGTTTCTTCGGAACTATAAAAGTTAGTAGCCAATATAAAATAAACTGGGAAAGAATTAACGTAGTGTTACGAAATCTAGCTAAAAGTTTTTTTTCTCGCATAGTACAGATGTCTCTATACCACAAAGGTAGGGGCACGCACATTTCGGGAAAAGATTTCAATGCCAGCTGAGAGTTAAAACACTTTAGCATCGTCTGTGTTTCGTGACTGGAAGAATTTCTATCTACTGTTAGCACACCAATCACAATAATCCAGTGTGGAAGCAAACGACTTCTCTCGCAGACGGCCGCCAATCACAAGGATGAACCACTGGTGCGACTATACCTTGTTGCAGTCTAATAGGCGTCACGATTATTTTGCGAAAAATAGCCTGCCCCTCTACATAGGTCACTTTCCTTGAAGTGAAGGAATGTTCTGCATTCTAAATATTTATAAGTAGGGACTGGAAACATCCAAAGATTCGATGACCTTCAGGGTAGACTAAACAGTCCTTTGTATAGTCAGGACAGTAACGCCAGTTCATTGGTTGGAAATTAACCCGCGAATTGTTAGTGTCCCTATGGATAATTAATTACTGAAGTCACGATTGATTCGCGGATTTATTTCACTCCAGGCTAGATTTAATACATGTACAACTTTTATTCGATTTCAAATTTTCGGTAAAAAAAAATTCAGTTGATGTAAACTGTGTTTAACATAAGGAGGTATATTTCATGCAAGCATTAACACGTACAGAAACGAAACGACAGTTGCGGGTATCTGCACGCTATTGCCCTTCGTACGGGCAACGAACCATGGGCTAGGTCGCGTCCCAAAAGAGCTCATTGCTCCCTCCCCCTCCTATCACCCCCCCTTGACAGTCACAAGGTCGCCACACATTCCAATCTCACTCCGCTCTGGTCGCCGCCTGCTTGTTTTTCATTTATCCCCCCCCCCTTCCCCGCCCCCTTGAAGGTCGCTCACCCCTACAAGCTCCCACTCGTTGACTCCGACTCGTCCGAGCGCCAGAACCGCCCTATTCCCCCTACTCACTTTTTTTTTTAAGTGAGACAAATGTGTTTTCCTATTCCCCCCTCTCTCTCCGCCCCCTGCCAAGCCGTGCCGAGCAAACAAGTTCGCAGCTGCCAATCCCGGCCGGGTAAATACATTCATTCACAATTGCTCGCAACCTCTCAGCGACTTGTAGCGCAGCAGGCCTCATCTGATTCGCTGAGACTGGAAAGAAGAAAAAAAAAATCCCAAGGATCCTGTACGAGCTCTGCGCTACTTCTCGCATTTGATCTGGAGATATATCAGTGAAACTCTCGATCAAATGTTTTACAAGTCATCTGTCAATAACTAGAATAACACTGGTTAAATTTTTGTATCAAATAAATGTATAAAATTACTAATAATATAATTGAAATAACAAAGCAATGTATATATATATCTGTGTGTGTGTGTATATATATGTATATATCGTTATGGTCATCACTCACTGACTCTGTAACACCAAAAAATAATATATAGGCCTACCTTGGAGATAGGCGTATCATGCAGTACAAATATTAGCCTACTCCATAGATAATTTATGTGTATAAAATAGAAAATGGAAATGCACCAATAGAGTTACATTTTAAATAGGGCTAAATAAACGGAACGCGCCTTAGTTATTAAATTGGAGTGGCCCAGAGTCATTGATAGAGACCGGAAAAATTCGCTGTTTCAATGGCCTTCAGGATAGACTGCACATTCCCCTGTACACTCGGGCAAACAACGCCTGTTCATTGGCTGCTGACTTGTGAGTCGTCTCAGCTGGTTTGTCTGTGATTCGATCCTTCTTTGGTTGAGGGTTTATAATTGGTTGAGTTTCGTCTATATGAACAGTAAGCCAATAGTAAAATCATCTAAAATATGTATGTGTTTGATTTCTAGCCCTTCGCCGAATAAATCCGCAAATTTTTCCGGTCTCTAGTCATCGAGATATATTGTGAGCCACTACCAGACGCAGATAAAAGGTATCGATATTTTTTCATTCAGATTATTGCGGAATTAATTCGCGAATTTTGCTTAGGGTGAAAATTGCATCAGCTGCATCGTGACGGGAAGTGCATCAGCGGCATCTTGATGGAAAGTGCATTAGCCTCATCTTAATGTAAAGTACATCAGCCGCAACTTGACGGGAAGTGCATCAACCGCATCTTGACGGGAAGTGCATCAGCCGCATCTTGATGAAAAGTGCATTAGCCGCATCTTGATGGAAAGTGCATTAGCCGCATCTTGATGGAAAGTGCATTAGCCGCATCTTGACGGGAAAAGACCTTAAGGGGGTGCTTACCATTTCAGGTCAAGATTTTATATTTACAGTGTTCCAGATAAACTTGTAGATTTTTTCAATTGTTTAACTTTCACGAAATGAAAAATATTTACAGCGCATACATTTTGCATAATTAATTAGCTGCCAAATTTACATTGTTAACGTTTTTGGGTTGTACAAATAAGGAGAAATTAATTTATTGTAGAACTGAAACTTTTTAGGTTTAACTGCAATGCCACTGACTACTTCATGATACGGTTTGCATTTCTATCACAAAAACTCATTTCATGTTTCTTGGCTGTCATAATCGTAACCAATTTGAGTATTTTGAAATCCCACGTCAAATGAATTATTATATTATGAAAGAAATTCAAACCATTTCTTGAAGTAGCTAGTGGCATTGCAGTTAAACCTAAAAAGTTTCAGTTTTGCAATAAATTAAATTCTCCTTATTTGTACAACGCAAAAAACGTTAAAAATGTAACTTTTATAGCTAATTATGAAAAAAAAAAGTATGTGCTGTGTGTATTTTTCATTTCGTGAAAGTTAAACAATTGAAAAAGTCTACAAGTTTATCTGTAATTACTAGAGACTGGAAAAATTCGCGATTTTGATTACCTTTAGGAGAGAATCCACAATCCCCTACACACTCAGACAAATGCCACCTGCTCATTGGCTATTGACTCGTGACACCTGTCAACTGGGACGCTTGCGATTCGATACTTTTTTGGTTAAAGGTTTTTCATTGGCTCATAGTCCTTCAGATAAACTGTGAGTCAATTACAGAAGCAATATAAAGATACAATTGTTTGGATTATAGCATATATAGAGTCCAGAAAAATTCGCGGTATTTCCTCGCACCAGTATGAACTGCACACTACTGTACACAAACAAGTGGGGTGTCTACTGTCTATTGGCTGCTGCAACATTACGTATACATTACATGTCCTAGGGTCATTTGAATTTTGTAATTTTGTAATAGGTCTCTTTTTCTTGGGGGTGGGTAAAAGCTACCTACGGTCCAATGAGGACGCAGTTAAAGTGTGTAATGGTGTGCAGACAAGACTATCTCCAATTAATAACGCGAATTTTTCCGGTCTCTAGTAATTACTGTAAATATAAAATCTTGACCTGAAATGGGAGGCACCCCCTTAACAAAAGGCGGGAATCGCCGGGGTTCTCGTTTGCCGTTGTCGTTGAAACGGGCCCCGCGGGGGGGTTCCAAGTCCCGTGACAGTCGGCGACTGACGTGGCGGCTCGCGCCGTGACGCCCACGTGGCCAGGGGGGAGGGGGGAGCGGTCCACCAGCGCCGCGCTGATCGATGAGGTCGTTATTGATGTCGGGTGTCGAGGAAGTGACGTCCGATTAGTCGCCCCGCCCGGCGGCGGTCGAGAAGAGGCCTCACCCGGCGCCGCCGAGGACTCTGCAGTCACTGTCAAACAAAACTATACAACAAAAAACGGAAACTATACAACAAAAAACGGAAACCATATAGCAAAAATGGAATCTATACAGCAAAAACGGAAACTATACAACAAAAATGGAAACTATACAACAAAAACGGAAACTATAAAACAAAAAATGGAAACTATACAACAAAAATGGAAACTATACAGCAAAAACGGAAACTATACAACAAAAATGGAAACTATACAGCAAAAACGGAAACTATTCAACAAAAAGGAAACTATACAACAAAAATGGAAACTATACAACAAAAATGGAAACTATACAGCAAAAACGTTAACTATGGAACAAAAAAGGAAACTATACAAAAAAAAGGAAACCATACAACAAAAATGGAAACTATAAAACAAAAAATGGAAACTATACAAAAAAAAGGAAACCATACAACAAAAATGGAAACTATAAAACAAAAAATGGAAACTATACAACAAAAACGGAAACTATACAACAAAAACGGAAACTATACAACAAAAAAGGAAACTATACAGCAAAAACGGCAACTATACAACAAAAACTGAAACTAAACAACAAAAATGGAAACAATACAACAAAAACGGAAACTATACAACAAAAAACGGAAACTATACAACAAAAAAGGAAACTATACAGCAAAAACGGCAACTATACAACAAAAACTGAAACTAAACAACAAAAACTGAAACTATACAACAAAAAACGGAAACTATACAGCAAAAACGGAAGCTATAAAACAAAAAATGGAAACTATACAAAAAAAAGGAAACCATACAACAAAAATGGAAACTATAAAACAAAAAATGGAAACTATACAACAAAAACGGAAACTATACAACAAAAACGGAAACTATACAACAAAAAAGGAAACTATACAGCAAAAACGGCAACTATACAACAAAAACTGAAACTAAACAACAAAAATGGAAACAATACAACAAAAAAGGAAACTATACAACAAAAAACGGAAACTATACAACAAAAAAGGAAACTATACTTCAAAAACGGCAACTATACAACAAAAACTGAAACTAAACAACAAAAACGGAAACTATACAACAAAAAACTGAAACTATACAGCAAAAACTGAAGCTATAAAACAAAAAATGGAAACTATACAAAAAAAGGAAACCATACAACAAAAATGGAAACTATAAAACAAAAAACGGAAACTATACAACAAAAACGGAAACTATACAACAAAAAAGGAAACTATACAGCAAAAACGGCAACTATACAACAAAAACTGAAACTAAACAACAAAAATGGAAACAATACAACAAAAAAGGAAACTATACAACAAAAAACGGAAACTATACAACAAAAAAGGAACTATACTTCAAAAACGGCAACTATACAACAAAAACTGAAACTAAACAACAAAAACGGAAACTATACAACAAAAAACTGAAACTATACAGCAAAAACGGAAGCTATAAAACAAAAAATGGAAACTATACAAAAAAAAGGAAACCATACAACAAAAATGGAAACTATAAAACAAAAAATGGAAACTATACAACAAAAACGGAAACTATACAACAAAAACGGAAACTATACAACAAAAAAGGAAACTAAACAACAAAAATGGAAACAATACAACAAAAAAGGAAACTATACAGCAAAAACGGCAAGTATACAACAAAAACTGAAACTAAACAACAAAAACGGAAACTATACAACAAAAAACGGAAACTATACAGCAAAAACGGAAGCTATAAAACAAAAAACGGAAACTATACAACAAAAACGGAAACATCCACACAGGAACTGTGTTTCGCAACAAGAGGCAGCGGGAAGCACTCCGCGG
This sequence comes from Bacillus rossius redtenbacheri, assembly GCF_032445375.1. Taxonomy (NCBI): domain Eukaryota; kingdom Metazoa; phylum Arthropoda; class Insecta; order Phasmatodea; family Bacillidae; genus Bacillus; species Bacillus rossius. The sequence continues at coordinate 367,921,936 of NC_086330.1, read as the reverse complement.
CCTGGGACTCATCACAGGGTCCTTGGTTCGATGCTCGGCTCTGGCACACGGACCACGAGGCACGCAGTAGCTGTGACGACAATACAGTTTGCAGTGTTGTCTGACTGAGCAAACAGTCTGAGCAGAGCACTGTCGCGAGTTCAGCGATCTTCAGAATCGTCCCCACGTCTCCCTGCACACCGGGGCGAATGTCTCAAAGCTGGCTGAGATATAGCATCGGTAGGGACCGGAAAAATTCGCGGGTTCAATGACCTGCAGGATGAACTTCATAGTTCTACATACACTCGGTCAAATGTCACCCACTCATTGGCTGCTGTCTTGTGAGACGTCCCAACGTAGCAGCCTGTGATTCGATAAAGCTTTGGTCGGGCGTTTCTCATTGGCCCAGAGTCATCCAGGTGAGTTGTGAGCCAATAGCAGAGGTAGCACCGAGGCATAACTATTTGTATTTTAGCCTATCGCCGAATGAATCCGCGAATTTTTCCGGTCTCTAATGTGAATTACTTCCACGGATTGAAAGGAGCAGCTTTGTTCCACACTTCTAAAATTAGCCTTCAAAACAGTTTTTAGACTACTTCGGTACGCACCCCGCAAATTCATCAACTTTGTTTTGGCCATATCACACGAAATATAATTGTATTGCATAATTATAACACATGTAAGTATTAAAACAGGCCCGGAAATTGGCAGATTCACTGAGCGTCAGGCTTAACATTAAAGTTGTTTGTAGACCCAAGACGCTCTGTAGTGTTTACTGGCTGTTTATTTTTTTACTGCACAAGGGAGTCTGAGATTAAACGTGATTCTATCGCTCTTCGGAAAACTATTTATCACTACTGTCTCACAGTTATCCGGAGCGTGACAAATATTTTTTTTGATCCAATCAAGAAAGTAACACAAAAATAAACTCATCTTACACTAATTTATAACTTGACATCAAATAAATCCACGATGTTTTCAAGGCCTCAGTGTATTAATATCGTTAAGAAGAAAAAATGTAAACATGAAATAAAAGAAAGAAATAATACTATAAACCACTCTGCAATAATTTAAAAAAAAAAAAAATACCTACCTGATTCAATTCTTCATTTAACACATATTTCTGCCCATATTTTTGTCACAAATCGTGTCACAAAAATGTTTATCATCGGTGTCGTACAGCACTTTATTAACACACACAGCTTTCAATCAGACGTCCTTATGCTAATGTTCCTTTCCATCTCGCCGCACACGAATCATGCCAGCAACTAGGAAACGCGCAGAGAGTGAATGGTTCCCGCGTGAAGGGGGGGGGGGGGGGACCGCAGTCGTGTCGAGACTTGTCTGGTCTCAATGGCGCCGCGCCCATAGAGGACAAGCAAGCGGTATTTCTTAACAGACTCAAGTCATGCCAAATACATTCTCAGTGGCGCCTGAGCTTTCAGCGGTCGTGAGGCATCATTTTGCGTGGCAGTCCCGTGGGAGGGGCCTAGAACTAAAAACAAACTGAAGTGATAGCAAAAATAATTTACTTCAGACCGCACCAGACTTTAAATTAAACTCAATTATTTTGTAAAATATTTGTTCTGCTTTTTTTAGTGCTACTGTTCTGTGTAAACTATATATTTTTGAAGTGAAAACTTCTTTAGCCGCGTTGAGCGATTTTTGGTAGGGTCAGAACTTATAGGTTCGCGTCACCGACATGCTAGTGACGTGTTGCGCCAGACTGGCGAATCGTAGCGGCCTGTATATATAAAAACTATATATATTTACTAATACATTGTATATACTCGACTGCATCATGTGCGTGTTGGACTCTTTTTTGGATGGGTAAAATCTTGTGAGTTCGCATCACCGACATGCTGAAGTAGCAGTAAGAGAAGTTAATTTGACCACGTGAATACATGACCTAGGTCTGACGTCAATGGTAAGTCATAGCTAGGTAAAGAATTTTTACGTAATTTTTACATACCACTGACATCTGGTTTGTGACTGAAAAAAGATGCAAGGACAAATTATATCATGCTGACATCGTATTGATATAATACCTAAATCATTTTCTTAAATACATTTGACGTAGAAATGATGTCATATTACTAGAGAGCGGAAAAATTCGCGAATTCATTTCGCGATAGGCTAAAATACAAATAGTTATAACTCAGTGCTGCCTCTGCTATTGACTTACAACTCACCTGGATGACTCTGGGCTAATGTAAAACGCCCAACCAAAGATTTGTCGAATCACAGGCTGCTACGTTGGGACGTCTCACAAGACAGCAGCTAATGAGTGGGTGACATTTGAACGAGTGTACTTAGAACTATGGAGTTCATCCTGGAGGTCATTGAACCCACGAATTTTTCCGGTCCCTGCATATTACACAAAATAAAGTTTTGGGTTTTCACTTCTGCTGACAGTCCCCATGACTGGGGACTGGAAAAATTCGCAGTTTTGATGACCTTCAGGATAGACTACACAGTCCTCTGAATACTCGGGCAGATAACGCCAGTTCATTGGCTGCTGACTTGCGAGTCGTCTGAACTGATTTGCCTGTGATTCGGCACTTCCTTGGTTGAGGATTTCTCATCGGCCCCGGAGTCGTCAAAATTAACAGTGAGCCGATAGCAAAAGCAGCTTAAAGGTATGTATATTTAAATTCTAGCGTATCACGAAAAAAATCCGTGAATTTTTCCGGTCTCTACCCATGACTGGCTATTTTTTTTTTTTTTTTTAACTTTTCATGGCGTCAGATGACCAATAAAATAGCCTTTAAGTGTGTGTGTGTGTGTGTGTGTGTGTGTGTGTGTGGACTTGCCACTTGACCGCGAGGTGTTCCGCAGAGCCGACAAACTCTCCGGTAGTCCGGCCCTCCCCCGGCATCAGAATCCGCGCGCGCCACTGGCTAATCCCGCGACAGAGACGCACGTCTCCAGAGAGGTCGTTCATCCCGGGAGACGGCTGCCGCCGCCTATCTTATCTCGCGTGGGGAAGCCGCTGTTTCCGGCCGCGCGCTGCGGCGGAACTGCCAGGCCAGGTCGCCGCAGGTGCCGCGTGTCTGAGAGCCCGGGGCGACTTGGCGTCGTATCGTCTGTAAAGTCGGTTTACGGACGATAATTTTACGTGACAACAAGAGACCGGAAAAATTCGCGGGTTCAATGACCTTCAGGATAGACTCCAATATCCTCTACACAATCGGTAGGGATAGGAAAAATTCGCGGGTTCAATGACCTGCAGGATGAACTCGATAGTTATACGTACACTCGGTCAAATGCCACCCACTCATTGGCTGCCGTCTTGTGAGACGTCCCAACGTAGCAGCCTGTGATTCGATAGAAGTGCCGAATCACAGGCCACCCAGTCGAGACGACTCACAAGTCAGCAGCCAATGTACAGGTGGCATTTGCCCGATTGTTAGGGATAGGAAAAACACGCGAATACATTTCGCGATAGGCTAAATTATGAATAGTTATAACTCAGTCCTGCCTCTGCTATTGGCTTACAACTCACCTGGATGACTCTGGGCCAATGAGAAACACCTAACCAAAGCTTTATACGAATCACAGGCTGCAACGTTGGGACGTCTCACAAGACAGCAGCCAATGAGTGGGTGACATTTGAAGGAGTGCACGTAGAACTATGGAGTTCATCCTACAGGTCATTGAACCCGCGAATTTTTCCGGTCCCTATACTCATTAAGTCATTATTAACAGCGCAGGACTCTGCTCGCCAGTCAGTGAGTATACTTGTCCTCCGGGATGGGAAGGGAGGGGGGGAAGATAAAATGAGTATTCTGACGGCGCGGCGTGTAATTCCATTGCAAGGGGAGGGACCGGCTGGATAGTCTGGCCATAAGGTCCCTGAACCCTGCCAGTTGCCCCGTGCCCTCGCCTCGTCCTGCGTCGCAAGGCTGTCCCGGCCCGTGGTGACGCTGATCCTCCGTGGAACGCGCAGGCGACACCAGCTGGTCTCTGGCCGCTCACGTAATCTTCTCCGAGACGGCTGTGTCCGGGTGAGTGGATCACAGCAATCCCATCAACAGTCAACGGACACCGGGCTGAAATTCAACAAACGATACGCATTCAAACGAAGTGAATTGAAATGAAATGAATCCAAATTAAACTAAATGAAATTAATTGAAACGAAATGAATTAAAAGAAAAGAACTGAAATGAATTGAAATGATACATAATTAAAAGAGGCAGGTTTTTTTTTTCGCGAATTAATCTGAAAGCCTATTAGACTGCAACATGGTATACCCGCACAGCCAGTTTATTCCTTTTGTGATTGGCGGCCGTCTGCGAGAGACGTCGATGCCTTATTTGATCGAGCCACTCAGTGTGAGTTTGCTTCCGCACTGACTCACTGTGATTGGTGTTTTAACAGTCGACATGTACCTGAAAGAAACTCATCCAATCATGGAATACAGACGATGCTACAGTGTTTTAACTTTCAGCTGGCCATGGTTTCTTTTCGCGAAATATGTATGGCCTTAATAATTAAAAATAACAAAATGAAACAAACGAAATAAGTAGCTTGGTTTCTGGGATGTAGCCGCGTCCTTGGAGAATAAATCACCGACGTTTCGGTCGACATTGCAGTCGCCATCTTCAAGGAGCAGTCACCTACTGACTGGTTGGTAACTGCTCCCTGAAGATGTCGACTGCAATGTCGACAGAAACAACGGTGAATTATTTGTCAAGGACACGGCTACAACCCAGAAGCCAAGCTACTTCAGAAAATGGCCGTAAAAGCCTGCGAACATTATTAAACTAAATAAATTGAAATTAAATGAAACAAAATGAAATAAAATTACTATTGTGTTCTTAAATTTTAGCAATTCGGTCATCGATAGTTAGATACCGGAAAATTCGCGGAATTATTTCGTAATAGGCAGAAATTCAAATGTGTGCTGATTCTGCTATAGTCTGGCTTTCTAACTGGAGCTCTCTGGACCGATGAGAGATTCATTAACCAAAGAAGCATCGCATCAAAAGCTACCCAGTGGAGACGCCTCACAAGTCAGCACCCAATGAACGCATGGGTTTGCTTGAGAAAGGCAGAGGATAATGGAGCCTATCCTAGAGGTCAGTGAACCCGCGAATTTTTCCCCGGCTCTAATAATAGGTATTTACTAGGGATGTATTTGATTTCCCAGTGGGACGTGAACCAATATCAGAGAATATTATCTATAGTTTCAGTCTGATCGTCAAGAAGGCGATGACGCTAAGGGAACACGGTCTCAGTTTGTTTATAGAAGCCGTGTGTATGTTGTGAATAGACTCTGGAAAGGCTTCAGCAATCAATGACTGAAGACGTGAAGAGCAAGAGCACAAACAATCTTCTCTCCCCCTCTTAGGACCAACTGCGTCTTACTGTCACTCACAGTTCCTAAGAACAAAATGTGCTAAACATTACAAGAACATTTTTCGTATTGATTTGGCAACAGAAAATATTTAAACCACATTTGTGGTTTTGGTACGTTCATGATTGTACAACAATTTTGAACAGCACGAAAGAGTTAAAAAAGAATATGAATTTAATGAAAAAATAATCGTAATAATGTTGTATACTTTTCGACACGTGCAATGTTTGCAAACGAATCACAACTTATCACTAGAGACCTGCAAAATTCGCGGATTCAATGACCTCCAGGATAGACTCTACTACACTCTACACACTCGGGCAAATGCCACCTGTTCATTGGCTGCTGACTTGTGAGTCGTCTCGACCGAGTGTCTGTGATTCGACACTTCTTTGAGTGAGGCTCTCCAATTGGCCCTCATTAATCCAGATTAACAGTGAACCAATTGCAGAAGCAGCGCTAAGGTATAATTATTTGAATTGTAGCATATCACGAAATGAATCCGCGAATTTTGCAGGTCTCTACTTATCACTGAAAGCACCCTACTTCTGTGTACAACTTCGGCCAAACTAAGAAGGAAACGTTCCGCGGCCTAGGTTTCTGAGTTCAGTGACCATCACGTTGTACTACCCCATCTCTAAACTCTCGAGCCTATAAAGTTTATTCGAAAGCTGATGATTTAATAGTAGGTTTTATATAGCTTACGCGCGTTTCGGTCTTTCTTTCGTAACTGGTCTGTCATTGATATGATAAGAGACCGGAAAAATTCTCGGATTCATTTAGTGATAGGCTAAAAATTGTAACCATTTTACCTCTGAGGAGTTTTTGCTATTGGTTCACTGTTTGTGGGAAGGAATCTAGACCAAAGAGAAACCATCAACCAAAGCAGTCAGATAAAAAAAAAAAACTGGTCGAGACGTCTCACAAATCAGCAGCTAATGAACACGTGACATTTTCCTAGATATTTATAGAATTGTGTAGTCTATCCTCGATGTCATTGGAACAGCGTATTTTTCAGGTCTCTAGTCATTGACTCAAAGCCCAGGGGCCGGGCACTCCGCGTCTAACAGCGAATGCTGTTAAAGCTTAAAGGTGTTTTAACTTTCTGCCAGTACAGAAAACTATTTACAGAATTTACCCTGACTCCAGTGGTTAATTAATAATAGGCACTGGAAAGTTTTGAAATCTCATCGAGCAAACGTTTCCTGAGTGGCTCAGTCATATAAGGCAACGACTTCTTTTGCAGACTACTGCCAATCACAAGGAAGAAACCCTTGGCGCGGTATACCGTGTCGCAGTCTAATGAACGATCAGACGTTTGCGCAAAAAATACACGCACCTATCTGTTTCTGATATTTATAGGTTCGGAAATTCTGCAGATTCCTTTGGTCGCAAGTTAGAATGAAAACCTTCATACTTTCGCACCGTTTTCATGATTGGATAGCAGTTATTTTGAAACGCCCCTTTGCAACCTTGAGCCAACGATGACCAGATAATAGAGACGTAATCGAATCAGGTAGTGCCAACTAACAAGTTCTCACCAAGAAGACAGCCAATGGAAAAAAAAATCGTAGAGCAATTATCATGCTATGAATTTTAGCATGACACCAAACGAATTTGTGAAATGTCCGTGTCTCGACTAATAATTAGAGATTGGGAAAATTCACAAAATTATTTCACAATAGCATAAAATTCAAAAAAACATGTACCTTTGAGTTGCTTTCGTTAGTGGCTCACTGTTTAGCTGGAAAGCCCTGGGCCGATGAGAAACCTTGAACCAAAGAAGTATACAATCACTAGAGACCTGTAAAATTCGCGGGTACAATGACCTCCAGGATAGACTCTACTACACTCTACACACTCGGGCAAATGCCACCTGTTCATTGGCTGCTGACCTGTGAGTCGTCTCGACTGGGTGGCCTGTGATTCGACACTTCTTTGAGCGAGGGTCTCTAACTGGCCCTTATTACTCCAGATTAACAGTGAACCAGTGGTAGAAGCAGCTTTAAGGTATAATTATTTGAATTGTAGCATATCACGAAATGAATCCGCGAATTTTGCAGGTCTCTACCAATCACAGACAACCCAGGTGAGACGGCTCACAAAACAGCAGCCAATGAACTGACGTTCTTTTCCCGAATATACGGAGGGCTGTGCAGTCTAACCTGAAGGTGATTGTACCTGAGAATTTTTCCAGTCCCTACTAATAATTTACGTACTGATTTCTTAGTGCGTAGCATAGCATGCTAAACCGGGAACAAGTTGGTTGTTCTTCCAACTTTTCTTTTTTACCCCGGAGGAAGTTTCTGATTCGACCCGGCGTGAGTTCGGGAGCGTATAATGAACGTTTAACGGCAACACTGCTGCACGTTGGGTGGCCCCCGAAGTTGTTCTCATTAGGCCCGCGGCCAGGCTCGAAGTGACCGCTGTTTAGCATGCAGCGGCGCACTCGAGTGCGGTCAGACCCGAGAGCATGCTCGCCGAGTGCGCGACATTTGCCCTCGGTCAGCACTGGTGGTCTTCATGGAGGGGGCACTAGCACACGTGCCCCCCCCCCCCCCTCCTTCACACACACACACACACACACACTATAATATAATATAATTTGTAGGTAGAGACTGGAAAAATTCGCGGGTTTAATGACCTCCAGGATAGACTCCACGATCCTGTGCACACTCGGGGAAACGTCACGTGTTCATTGGCTACTGACTCGTGAGACGTCTCAATTGGGAGACTCGTGATTCGATACTGCTTTGACTGTGGGACTATAATTGGCCCACAGTCCTCACAGTTTAACAGTGAACCAATAGCAGATGTTGCGTAAAGGTACAATTATTTGCATTTTAGCGTATCGCGAAATGAATCCGCGAATTTTTCCGGTCTCTATTTATAGGGGCATGCGTTTTTTTTTTCACGAAATAATCTGATCGCTCGTTAGACTGCAACAAGGTATACCATTGTTACCTTGTGATTGGCGGCCGTCTGCGAGAGAAGCCATCGCCCTGTTTGGCCGGGCCATTCAGGACGAGTTTGCTTCCGCACTGTATGGCTGTGATTGGTGCGCTGACCTGAAATAAACCCAGCCAACCACGAAACACAGAAAATGCTAAAGAGTTTGAAAATACAGCTGGTCGGAAAAATCTTTTCGCGAAAATTACATGGTCCTAATAATTCGCTGTTTCTGTGACCCTCAGGATAGACTACAAAGTCCTCTGTAGACGCGGAATAAGAACGCCAGTTTACTGGCTGCTAACTTGTGAGTCGTCTAGCCTGGGTCGTCTGTGATTGGATAATTTTTTGGTTGAGGGTTTCTTCATAGGCCCAGAGCCTTCCAGATAAACAGTGAAACACTAGCGAAAGCAGCTCAATGATATTTGAATTTTAGCCTATCGTGAAATGATTTCGCAAATTTTTCCGGTCTCTACGTATAACTAGAACCACGAATATTGCACGGACTCAGTTCACTCAAAGCGAGACCCAACCTGCCCGTACAAAATTAAGTCTTTCAGAGTTCTCATTGGTCGATATAAAAGGCACGTAACTGGGATTATATCCACACTATATATTTTACATGACGAAACAACGAGAACTCTATGTTCAAAGGCTTTATCTTGTGTTCCAATTATGAAAAACTGCATAGCCGCAAAATTTGAGTGCGGGAAATCGCCAACTCTATTCATTTTGCAAAAAAAAAAAAAAAAAAAAAAAAAAAAAAAAAAAAAAAAACACACGAGCACAAGCAAAGCACGCACAATAATTTGTTTTGTAGCCATTATTTTTTTTCCATTCCTACCAAAATAATACAAATTGGCAAAATTCATTCCGATGTATGATATTTGGCCATTATAATCAATACGTAGGGCCATGCATATTTCGCAAAATGATTCTGAGACTAACTGAAAGGTACAACACTGTACCGTCGTCGGTGTTTAGTGATTGGGTTAACTTATCTCAGGAGTCATGTCTACTATTAACACACCAATAACTAGAGCCACGGAATTTTCGCGGATTCATTTAGTCGCAAGTTAGAATGCAAACCTTCACACTCTCGCACTGTGCTCATGATTGGACCGCAGTTATTTGGACACGCCCCTCTACGACCGTGAGCCAACGACGCCCAGCTAGGAGAGAAGTAAGCGAATCAGGTAGTGCCAAATAACAAGGATAAAAATGTTCTCGCTAAGAAATCAACCAATGGGAAAGTAAACATGGGTCGAGCACACCTATAACTTTAAATTCTATCCTGAGGCCAGAGGAATCCGCGAAATTTCCGGGACTCTACCAATAACACTTATTCAGTGCGGAATCAAACGCGTCCTGAGTTGCTCGATCAAGTAAGGTAACGAATTCTCTCGCAGACGTCCGCCAATCACAATACATCACTCCTTAACACACCATTCCATTATTTCTGAACTAAGAATGTTCGTAAATATCTTTTTTTTTTAATTTATGTTTAAGAAATTTATATTCTTTCCTCACATTTAAAGTTTAATTTTTGATGTTGGCATTTCCCAGTCGCACGGCGGGAATATTCCGCGTGCACAGTTGCACCCCCTGGGCGAGCCGTGCAGCCCGCCGACGCGAGGACGTGACCGGGGCGAGGCCGTGGTTCGCTCCCCCGCCGCCAGGCGGCAGCAGCGGCGAGGTGTCGCCGGGCGGGTTTTTAGCAGCGGGCGCGGGGTCGGAGTGGACCAGTCGCCGGCCAGCAGTCTCGCGCGTGTGTTGTGTGTGTGTGCGTGTGTGTGCGCGCGGTGTCTCGCGGCGATGCTGCCGCTGGGCCGGCTGTAGCGGGGGCAGCGCCAACCTCGCGGGCCTCTTGGAGAACACTGCGGCATGGCGTCGCCGGCGCTGGAACTGAGGTTAGTTCGGTTACCCTGCACCGCTGGCCAGGACAACACAAGCTGACATGCCCATAACTAGAGATCGGGAAATTTCGCAGATTCGTCTGGCTTCGGAGTAGAATGTAAGGTAATAGGTGTGCTCAACCCATGTTCTCTTTCCCATTGGTTGATTTCTTAAGCGAGGACATGTCTATCCTTGTTAATCGGCACTACCCGATTCGCCTACTTCTCTCCTAGCTGGGCGTCGTTGGCTCACGGTCTCGGAGGGGCGTGTCCAAACAACTGCGGTCCAATCATGAACACAGTGCGAGAGTGTGGAGGTGTGCATTCTAACTTGCGACTAAATGAATGCGCGAAATTTCCGTGTCTCTACACATAACTAGGGGCAGGCATTTACCCATAAATAGGGACACCTGTATTTCGCGATTTCATTTCATGTCAAGGTATTTCACGAAACGCTGTAGCTTTTTTCTAAGAGTCATGGCAAATTGTGAGGGTGCAGCAGTACGGTGACCACATTCTCATTGGCCCCGTCAAGAGCGGGACGACACCTCTCACCGACCTCAGCCAATAACCACAGGAGAAAAGCTACAGCATTTTGTGAAATACCTTGACACGAAATGTATTCGCGAAATACAGGTAAAGGGAGAGGCGCCACTCCCATAGTAATGATCGTTCGCTTAAATTTGTAAACAAAACCCTTGCGATCATGCCATTTCTTTTCAACTTGACAACGAAAAAATTACAGCCAAATACTCAATAAATGTAGTATAGGCCTACTTTCAGTAAAATTAACTTAATTTAAAACTATTTATAATTAGAATAGAGAAGTAATTTCTAGTACTGTAACAGCAACTTAGATTAACACAATAATAATAACAACTGGACATGTAATAAACTAAAGAGATCAAAACTTGTAATCTATATTTCCCGACGTTGGTGAAATATGGTATGATACAATTTTTAAGGATTCAGTTCGTCCTATCTGCTGTCACCCCCCTGCATTTACCCGCGAATAAACCTGAATGCCTATTAGACTGCAACAAGATATACCCGCAACATACCGTTTATTCCTTGTGATTGGCGGCCGTCAGCGAGAGACGTCGATGACACTCAGTATGCGTTTGCTTCCGCACTGGATTACTGTGATTGGTGTTGTAACAGTAGATATGTGCCTGAAAGAATCTTACCCAATCACGGAACACAGACGATGCCACAGTGTTTTAACTTTTCAGCTGGCTTCGGTTTCTTTTCGCGAAATATGCATGGTCCTAAGAATAACACAACGAGGTTACACCTCATTAGCCCGACATGACTCACACACAACACAGAAGCGGCAGGAATTGTGTTTGCAAGTACTCTACATTTAATTCCGGTTTCCACGCGTGTTTTTGTAAAACATACAAACTTTACTCGAGTGTTTAAGTTATTTTTTAACGCGTATTTATGACCTTTTTTTAAACGAATTCTTCAATTAATGGACTTAAGAACAGAGTATTAAAAAAGGTTAATTAAAAACCAAAATGTAAAATGTTCAGTTTTCTTTTCTAAAGAAAAATCATTACTTAAATTTATGTGGGTAAACGTTTGCTAAAACTCCACTACCTACTTCCCGGGATTTCAGTGTGAATATACGTTTTCTTTTAAAATTCAATTTTAAGAAAATTGACTCATAAAAATTATATAATAACTAAACCGGACCCCCTCATTCACAGAATCCTGGCTACGGCACTGCTTTAAGCTGCTTTTACTATTGGCTTACGGTTCGTCTGGATGAGTCTGGACCAATGACAAATCCACAACAACAACAAAAAAAAGTTTCGAATCGCATTCAAACCTGTCAGCAGCCAAATGCACTGGCGTTATTTATCCGACTATACAGAGCGCTGTGTAGTCTACACTGAAGGTCATCGACCCCATTAAATTTTTCTATGCTCTTGTAGTCTGCAGCAGTGGCGTAGCCAGGATTTGTGTATGGGAGGGGATAAAACGGGGGAGTCCGGGTATCCACCCCCGGAAAAAATTTGGATTTTAAGGTGTAAAATAGTGCTATTTTAGCAGTTTTCGGTACTTAACTTTATATATTGTAATGATAAAAATATTAATGTTTTAATAAAAAAATAGTTTGAGTGATGAAGTAAGAAATTAATTAAAGATATTTTTATCAATCCAAGTGCCTTGTTTACGTCCACTCAAAATCATAAATCACGCTCGAAGCTCGACAATACAAAAAAAAGAATAAAAAGGGTTGGGTTTCGGCAGAACTGATCTATTCCTGGAAACAATTAGCTTTAGCTTGAAGAGTTACATGACACCATGTCGTCTCAATTCTATACACACACAGCGATCCTTACACTTTTGGAAGTCCAGTCAACACCTGCTTATAATTACCGCGCTGGTTAAATACAACAGGTGTAAGATATTTGAAAGTTTGGGACCCGTCACGGCGTCACAACCTTATAGCTTCTGCTCGCGACAGTGGTAGGGGAAGGGAAGGAGAATCGGTAGGGCTCGCTTACTCTTCCCCTCCAGTGCAGCGGCCGGTGATAGCAGTAAGACACCCAGGCTTTTAGCATTGAATATATATTCAATGCTTTTAGCTAACCTGCTTTCAGATAAGAAAAAATAATTGGGGTTAAGGGGGGGGGGGGTTAGAACCCCTTACCCCCCCCCCCTGGCTATGCCCCTAGTCAACAGTGCAGAGTAAATAGCGCTCACTGTTGCCAGGTTGATACTATCCAACTTCTTAACACTAACAATATAATTTTGTACATCATCTTTAATTATAATGAGTTTTAATTTAATATTTTTATTATTACTATTTGTTGAGTTTACTAAACATAAAATAGTGTCAATTGACAGTATTGCATTAGCAGTCAGTCTGAAAGAAAAAAAATAATTTAATGCTTAAAATACATTATTATTTTACAGGAGGCACTATTTGTAGCAGTTGGTTACCATTATTATCAAGGCTTTCCGTTAAATTGTGTGCAATGTTTAAACAAGCCAATTTTTTTAAAACAAAAAATTATAAAATAAATTATAGACAAAAATTTTTGAAACCAAGATGGTGTATTTCAGTTATGTCTCCTTAAATGTAAATATAGAATATTATGTGGTGAACAAGGCCTACAAAAATAAAATATATTTACAAAAAAATTTCATTTGAAAATGTTCCTTTGGAAAATGCAATGTTTGAATACATTTTAAAAATAATTTTAAATTATAAGTAGGGACCGGAAAAATTCGCGGTTTCAATAGCCTTCAGGATAGACTGCACATTCCCCTGTACACTTGGGCAAATAACGCCAGTTCATTGGCTGCTAACTTGTGAGTCGTCTCGACTATACAGAGGACTGTGAATTCCACCCTGAAGGTTAATTAACTCACGAAAGTTTCCAGTCCCTATCCATCAGCTGAGTGTCGTGGGAGACAGTTTTGTTTATACTCTTTCGTTGCTTTTTCTATTGTTTTCTTCTGCTAACTAAAATAGCAATTTCAACTGCAACATCCAATGTTTATTCCATATTTTACAATGAAACGGCACATCCTACAGCGACAGCAACCACAAGATTAATATGTATGGGAAAGACTTCAGTTTAGTCCAAACTGTCACTTCAGACTGTTAGGTCCAAACTGAGCACCTGGTGTGTGATCTGTGTGTGAGCACCTGATCGTGTGGCCTTAATTTAAACCAAACCGTCAGTTCGGACTGAGCAGTCCAAATTGGGAGCAGTACTGATCATGTTTGTGTGTGAGGGGGCGGGACGTTAAACGTTTGCGCTCAATGACGTTTGTCTGGAAGATATGCCTAATCGACGGCTGAATGATCTCCATTGGATCGAGGTTCATCCGAGAGACGCCAAAAACACAGTTGTTTCAGGGGAGCCTTGTGGTGAATATGCCGCGAAGTGATATGCCGCGAAGTGAGTATGAGTTTTTAACTAACACAATTCAGATTGTATTAATTTGCCGTTTTTTTAATATAATGATTAGTAAGATCTGCAAAATTCGCGGATTCATTCGGTGATAGGCTAGAATTCAAACACATATACCTCTTAGATAATTTTACTATTGGCTTACTGTTCATCTGGACGAATCTCAACCAGTTATAAACCCTCAACCACAGAAGGATCGAATCACAGCCAAACCAGCTGAGACGCCTCCAAGTCGGCAGCCAATGAACTTGCGTTATTGTCCCGAGTGTACAGGGGTATGTGCAGTCTATCCTGAAGGCCATCGAAACCGCTAATTTTGCAGGTCTCTAGTTATGGGACAGGCGTGATTATGGGCGTAAATCTAGGGGGGGGGGAGGGGCAATTAAGAAGACCCTCACTGAGGAGGCCCGCTTGTGCTTGCAGAATCGTGACTGTGAAACGGGTTCGATAAAACGTAAACGTCAAAACTATGTTTTATGGAAGTTTACAACTCATTGTTAGAGACCGGAAAAATTCGCGAATTCATTTCTCGACAAGCTAAAATACAAATAGTTATACCTCAGTGCTGCCTCTGCTATTGGCTCACAACTCACCTCGATGATTCTGGGCCAGTGAGAACACCCGACCAAAACTTTTTCGAATCACAGGCTGATACGTTGGGAAGTCTCACAAGACAGCGGCCAATGAGTGGGTGACATTTGACCGAGTGTACGTAGAACTATGGAGATCATCCTGGAGGTCATTGAACACGCGAATTTTTCCGGTCCCTACTTATTGCATACATGCAGGCCGACATATGGACAGTATATAACATACTATCACTCCATCCAGAGATGACCCGTGTCGCTTGAAACCAATGCGCAAAACTCTCTGGACACCCCCCCATCCCCTTCGAATCCTACAGGTTTGCGCCCCCCTGCGAGTGATAGTTGAAGGAATGAGTGGATGAGGAAAACGGGAGTACCCCGAGAAAACCCACCGACACACGGCAACGTGTCAGCCCCGCTGCCCACTTCAGAAACCGCGAGTGTGATCTCACCGGGAATCGAACCGGTACCGTCTCCGTGGAGGTCGAGTGAGCTGACCAATCAGGCGCCGCGGCCCCGCTCCACACTCCAGCCAGTGAACGTGAAAACACATTACTTCCGTGGTTCGCCCTGGAGCAAATAGGCCTACACCATGTTTAAAAAATATAATTTATTTCAACCTCAAGGATAACTTAAGTTTGTAAATTATCGTGGTGAAAAACGTCAGGTCTGCTCATTGTACCATGTTTTTTTTTAAGAAGTCCGTTTTGAGCCTAGACATTTCGTAATAATTAGAGACCGGAAAAATTCGCGGGTTCAATGACCTCCAGGATAGACTCCAATATCCTCTACACGCTCTGGAAAATTCCAACTGTTCATTGGCTGCTGACTTGTGAGTCGTCTCGACTGGGTGGCCTGTGATTCGACACTTCAATGAGTGAGGGTCTCTAATTGGCCCTCAGTCCTCCAGATTAACAGTGGACCAATGGCAGAAGCAGCACTAAAGTATAATTATTTGTATTTTAGCATAACACGAAATGAACCCGCGAATTTTTCAGGTCTCTAGTAATAACGCATTTTTTAAATTTATTTACTCATCCTATTTTTACATGAGGCGAAGTTAAGGAGTGTCCATCGCCTTGTCTTATACGTATTCAAAAATGTCTTTAACGGATTAAAGTAAACATTAAATATAAAACCTAAAAGTGATCTCTTAAGGAAAATGCCTAAACAAAAAAATAGTCCACACTTAAACTACAGGAAAAAATACAATTAATTATTTTTATTATGTGCTCTTATGTTGTCTGATAGCTTACAGAGGAAAAGTACGCAAAATAAAAATAAAATTTAAAAAAAAAATAGTTAAACAAGAACAAATAAATAATTTACCAGAATATAAAACGTATGTAAACCACACAGTGTTACTTTCATAACTAAAAACTATAATTTATTTAACCATAATTAATATTTAATTAGGCTACCTTATCCCATAACACAGTGTTGTTACTTTTATCATGTACGATATTTATTTAATTTAAAAAACTAAGTAACTACTAAAATGACAAATAATGACCTAACCACATAAACAGATGTACGAAATATATTTGTTGCATAGTTCATTCTCTAATAGAAAGAAGCGGCAGGTAATAGTCTTTTTTTTCTTTTCATGACAGGTCTGCCCTTGCAATCGGTCCACAGTATCTGAGGGGAGTGATAAAAAAACTAAACTGACGGAGTATCGAATCACGTGAAACCCAGTTCAGATATGTCGTTAGTATTCAAGCAATGAGCGGAGGACATTTTTTTGCCTGAGCATGTAAAGTAGAAAGTATTATATCCTGCAAGTAGATACATTCTTATTCATGAACATTTCGAGGATTCAGCAAGCTGAACACAGACTTCGCATGTTACCTACTGAGGTTATTACATGTTCTTACAATTTCTTACAAGTTACAACAGTTTACCTGTTGTGTTGTAATAACCTAAGTAGGTAACTCTACCCTGATGATAGCGACTTCAATGTCGACCGAAACGACGGTGATATGTTCGCCTTGGATGCGGCTACAAACCAGAAGCCAAGCTACATAAGAACAAACTATTTGGAATAGAGAATATATCTGGTCTCTGGTAATAAATATTCCTTGTTACGCATAGACAAAGGGACTGGAAAAATTCGCGGGTTCAATGACCTCTGGGCTAGCTTCCAAAATCCTCTGCTTGCTCGGGAAAATACTATCTGTTCATTGGCTGTTAACTTGTGATACGTCTCGACTGGGTAGCCTTGTGATTTGATGATTCTTTGGCTGATGGTCCCTCATTGGCCCAGAGTCCTCTAGTTAAACTGTGAGCCAACAGCATAATCAAGCCAAAGGTACAGGTATTTGAATTTTCACCTACCGCGAAATGAATTCGCGAATTTTTCCGGTCTCTACGCATACGCCTCAAGAATCCATCCAGGAGAGGGAGGCATCTATGCACTTCTCTGCAGGCTGCAGCTGCCTCGCTCGCGATACCCCACCAGACCGCGCCGGAGCCAATCAGAGGGCAGCGTTGCTAATCGCGGGTGACCCCGGCCGTGACCCCGCGGCGGCAATCTGCGACGGTCATTAATCACAATTAATTATCGACCCTTTAATGGAGGGGATCAGTTGTGAAAACGCTCGTTACTTATCAGCCGAACAGCGATATCCTCTGATCTGCTCTGCGTGGCATCAACATGCTGTTAACCTGCGAACTCTCTGCTTCAAGACCAGCGCCTCTAGTCTTCAGCACAAGGCAGACGCTGATGTGAAATGATGCGTAATGAATGATTAGAGACCGGAAAAATTCGCGAATTCATTTCGCGGTAGGTGGAAATTCAAATACCTGTACCTTTGGCTTGATTATGCTGTTGGCTCACAGTTTAACTAGAGGACTCTGGGCCAATGAGGGACCATCAGCCAAAGAATCATCAAATCACAAAGCTACCCAGTAGAGAAGTATCACAAGGTTAACAGCCAATGAACAGATAGTATTTTCCCGAGCAAGCAGAGGATTTTGGAAGCTAGCCCAGAGGTCATTGAACCCACGAATTTTTCCAGTCCCTAGTAATGATACGTATACGCATGTGCGCGCGGTACAAGTTATACTTATGTGGCGTGATTCAAAATTAAACTTAACCAAATATATATATGTAGTTAAAATAAAAAAGGAAGATGTGGTGCAGTTTTAATCTTATTAAAAAGAACCAGTGTATGTCCAAGGATATGTTAAATTATCCCCCTCTCTCCCTTTAGCAAGAACCGTAAAACGCTTGCAATAGCGTGACTGTGAAACGGGTTTGATAAAACGTAAAAGTCAAAACTACGATTTATGGAAGTGTACTGCTTATTGCATGCATGCAGGCCGACATATGGGCAGTATACGACATACAAGCACTCCATCCAGAGATGACTCGTGTCGCTTGAAACCCACGCGCAGAACTCTCTGCTCCATCGACGCCGTTCATGCTCTAGCAAATATCTCTGCTCATAAAATATAAGTAGTGACCGGAAAAATTCGCGGATTCATTTCGCGATACGCTAGAATTTAAATACACACACCTTTAAGCTGCTTTTGCTATTGGCTTATTGTTAATTTGGACGACTCCGGGCCAATGAGAAATCCTCAACCCAGGAAGTGCCGAATCACAGGCAAATCAGTTCAGACGACTCACAAGTCAGCAGCCAATGAACTGGCGTTATCTGCCCGAGTATGCAGAGGACTGTGTATTCTATCCTAAAGGTCATAGAAACTGCAAATTTTTCCAGTCCCTAATTATAAGTACAACTAAAGAAAAAAGGGAAAATTCATATAACTACTAATAGTTGTTGCTTTTAGTTCAACATTAAAAATACATATGAGCATATTAATTATGTTTTTTTTCAATTGTGTTTTTCATGAACAATTCGAATTCGTTTGAAAATAAATCATGTTCTACATTATCTTGCTTTTGAACGCGAAACATGTATCTATGCGCATTGGACGTAGTGCTGTTAAATTTCCGTTGCGTTTCGCGCGCGCATTTCGTCGCATGCAGACATTTCGACCCTGATCGCTTCTGATGACGTATGACTTTCGATGATCAACGTTTGTTTCTGGTGCAGCCGAGACCGTGTAGTCTGTTCTGAAGGTCTGGCGCAGTCGAGACTGCGTGGTATGTCCTGAAGGTCTGGTGCAGCTGAGACCGCGCGGTCTGTCCTGTAGGTCTGGAATAGCCGAGACCGCATGGTCTGACCTGAAGGTCTGGTGCAATCGAGACCGCGTGGTCTGTCCTGAAGGCCTGGTGCAGCTGAGACCGCGCGGTCTGTTCTGTAGGTCTGGAATAGCTGAGACCGCATGGTCTGACCTGAATTTCTGCTGCAATCGAGACCGCGTGGTCTGTCCTGAAGGCCTGGTGCAGCTGAGACCGCGCGGTCTGTCCTGTAGGTCTGGAATAGCTGAGACCGCATGGTCTGACCTGAATTTCTGGTGCAATCGAGACCGCGTGGTCTGTCCTGAAGGCCTGGTGCAGCTGAGACCGCGCGGTCTGTTCTGTAGGTCTGGAATAGCTGAGCCCGCATGGTCTGTCCTGAAGGTCTGGTGCAGTTGAGACCGCGCGGTCTGTCCTGAAGGTCTGGTGCTGCTGAGACCGCGCAGTCTGTCCTGAAGGTCAGGTGCAGCTTAGACCGCGCGGTCTGTCCTGAAGGTCTGGTGCAGTCGAGACCGCGCGGTCTGTTCTAAAGGTCTGGCGCAGCTGAGACCGCGTGGTCTGTCCTGTAGGTCTGGAATAGCCGAGACCGAATGGTCTGACCTGAAGGTCTGGTCAATCGAGACCGCGCGGTCTGTCCTGAAGGTCTGGTGCAGTCGAGACCACGTGGTCTGTCCTGAAGGTCTGGTGCAGCTGTGACTGCGCGGTCTGTTCTGTAGGTCTGGAATAGCTGAGACCGCATGGTCTGACCTGAATTTCTGGTGCAATCGAGACCGCGTGGTCTGTCCTGAAGGTCTGGTGCAGCTGAGACCGCGCGGTCTGTCCTGTAGGTCTGGAATAGCTGAGACCGCATGGTCTGACCTGAATTTCTGGTGCAATCGAGACCACGTGGTCTACCTGAAGGCCTGGTGCAGCTGAGACCGCGCGGTCTGTTCTGTAGGTCTGGAATAGCTGAGACCGCATGGTCTGTCCTGAAGGTCTGGTGCAGTTGAGACCGCGCGGTCTGTCCTGAAAGCCTGGTGCAGCTGACTCCGCGCGGTCTGTCCTGAAGGTCTGGTGCTGCTGAGACCGCGCAGTCTGTCCTGAAGGTCTGGTGCTGCTGAGACCGCGCAGTCTGTCCTGAAGGTCAGGTGCAGCTTAGACCGCGCGGTCTGTCCTGAAGGTCTGGTGCAGTCGAGACCGCGCGGTCTGTTCTAAAGGTCTGGCGCAGCTGAGACCGCGTGGTCTGTCCTGTAGGTCTGGAATAGCCGAGACCGCATGGTCTGACCTGAAGGTCTGGTCAATCGAGACCGCGCGGTCTGTCCTGAAGGTCTGGTGCATTCGAGACCGCGTGGTCTGTCCTGAAGGTCTGGTGCAGCTGAGACCGCGCGGTATGTCCTGAAGGTCCGGTGCACGTGCACCGCGGCCTCGGGACATCGACCGGCATGCCATGCGGCTCGGCTCTCGAGAGCGAAGATGCCTCACGCGGGCCTCCCACGCCCTCCTCCGCAGGGTAAACATCCTGAAGAAGACGGAAAGCCCCGCTGGTGTACCGGAGGAAGGAATGAATAACAAATGGCAGAGGCGCGGTTGGCAACACTGTTGCGGTTACCGCCTCTCCGCGCTCGTCTTTACGAGCTGCCGTAATCGTCGTCGGGGCCACCACGTCTTTCGAGGGCGCTGTCTCGCCGGAGCTATTTCTGCGCGGGTCTTCACATACCAGCAC
Organism: Bacillus rossius redtenbacheri; assembly: GCF_032445375.1. Taxonomy (NCBI): domain Eukaryota; kingdom Metazoa; phylum Arthropoda; class Insecta; order Phasmatodea; family Bacillidae; genus Bacillus; species Bacillus rossius. The sequence continues at coordinate 367,901,380 of NC_086330.1, read as the reverse complement.
AAGTGGAGATCGGGGGAAAAAAAAATTCGCGGGATTCATTCTGCGATAGGCCGAAATCAAGCTGCTTTTTTTTATTGGCTCACTGTTAGAGACCGGAAAAATTCGCGGATTCAGTTCACGATATGCTATAATCCAAACAACTTAACCTTTATGTTGCTTCTGTGATTGGCTTACAGTTTATCCGAAGGACTTTGAGCCAATGGAAAACCTTCAACCAAAAAAGTATCGAATCGCAAGCGTCCCAGTTGACGGGTGTCACGAGTCAATAGCCAATGAGCAGGTGGCATTCGCCTGAGTGTGTAGGGGGTTGTGGAGTCTATCCTTGAGGTCATCGAAAGCGCGAATTTTTCCAGTCTCTACTTACTGTTCATCTGGACGACTCCGGACCAAAGAGGAACCCTCAACCAAAAGAAGCATCCAAACACAAGTAAGCCAGTTCAGACGACTCACAAGAGTCAGCAGCAGCCAATGAACTGGCGTTATCTCCCCGAGTATACATACAGAGGACTGTATAGTCTATCCTGAAGGTCACTGACACCGTGAATTTTTCCAGGCTTGTTTCTTTAAACCGCGTTTTCGATTCGCGCACAGTTAAAGAGGACTCTTGTGAACAGCCAAAAAACCAGTGTAATTTTCCGAAGCTTGAAGAAGACTTTGGAGTTCATCCTAGAGGTCATTGAGATCACGTTCTTTTTCTCCCAGTCTACCACATTTAGTCAAATTTCCCCGTTAAATGCATATATATCTTCTTAGAATCTCAACAATATTCCTGTTCATTCCATCGTCTTACCGCGTGTGCTTTGTAGTTAGTAAAATTTTGTCACCGTCATGCAATCATACTTTTTTAATCGAATGCGATAATCAATATATTGAGACTGGAACCATTCGCGCATTCGATGACCTCTAGGATAGACTACACAACCCCCTAAATACTCAGGCAAATGCCACCTGCTCATTGGTAGAGACCTGCAAAATTCGCGGTTTCGATAGCCTTCAGGATAGACTGCACATACCCCTGTACATTCGGGCAAATAACGCAAGTTCATTGGCTGCCGACTTGTAAGTCGTCTCAGCTGGTTTGTCTGTGATTCTATCCTTCTTTGGTTGAGGGTTTATAACTGGTTGAGATTCGTCCAGATGAACAGTAAGCCAATAGCAAAATTATCTAAGAGGTATATGTGTTTGAATTCTAGCCTATCACCAAATGAATCCGTGAATATTGCAGGTGTCTACTCATTGGTAGAGACCGGAAAAATTCGCGCTTTCGATGACCTCTAGGATAGACTCCACAATCCCCTACATACTCAGGCTACCTGCTCATTGGCTACTGACTCGTGACACCTGTCAACTGGGACACTTGCGATTCGATACTTATTTGGTCGAAGGTTTTCCATTGGCTTAAAGGCCTTCAGATAAACTTTAAGCCAATCACAGAAGCAATATAAAGGTACAGTTGATTGGATTCTAGCATATCGTGAAATGAATCCGCGAATTTTTCCGGTCTCTACTCATTGGCTATTGGCTCGTGATACCTGTCAACTGGGACGCTTGCGATTCGATCCTTTTTTTGTTGAAGGTTTTTCATTGGCTCAAAGTCCTTCAGATAAACTGTAAGCCAATCACAGTAGCAACATAAAGGTACAGTTGTTTAGATTCTAGCATATCGTGAAGTGAATCCGCGAATTTTTCCGGTCTCTATCAATATATGTTTTATACAAAGTATGTAAGGATAAACAATATTTTCTTGACTAAAACAATTTTTTTTTGTTCAGAAACAGAAACGATAATTAACAATAACGAACTCGTATCATTTCGTATATGCTTGCGTGCCTGAATGATTTATATCTACCAATGAACAGTTGTCAGAGGAACCCAATTTCCGGAAGAAACATTTTTGTAGTTTTAATTAAAATGATACGTGTATAATTAAATATTCTGGTTCCTTGCGTATATTACTGAATCACAGGTTTTTTATTTTTTTATATTTTGTCCTCATGCGTTCCTGAGTCTTTCTTTTTTTACCTTCTACATTTTTCCTTGTTAATTTTGTTTTATTGTTTCGCTTATTTTTTTAATTGCCGTCTACATCTTGGTGCCAATTAATGACCAGTTTTGTGTCAGGTATGAAATGGAAAATATTAATGTTTAGATGCTTAAAAGAATTTTTCAATAAGGTGTATTCAAAACGGCTTCGGATAAAAATCAAACCACATTAATTTTGTGACAGAAAACAGGTGTTAACGCCCGCGACCTGCCGAAGTAAAGTCAGCTGCGGACTGTACGAACACGCCCAGCTGATTGGGCGTTCGCACTAATAAATCACTCCCCCCCACCCGATCATTCTTACACGGTATTTTTAACTCCTTCGCATCGTCAATCAACTCCACCATACACACTCCATGCTGCTTGAGCAGGCCTCAGCCAACCGACATTACACGGAACATCGTTCAGGTTTCTGATTGTGAATTTTCAAATCTGTGATCAACGATCGATTGCTATGTGATGGACACGAGTCGTTGAAGTAACTACAAATGAGGTGTCCGGTTTTGGGCAGCGCATTCCTCTGATTCTTCTGGCACAGCTTGTCAACTGAATTATCATTAGCGACTGGAACAATTTGTAGAGACCTTAAAATTCGCGAATTTATTTCGCGACAGGCTAAAATACAAATAGTTATACCTCAGTGCTGCTTCTGCTATTGGCTCACAACTCACCTGGATGACTCTGGGCCAATGAGAAACACCCAACCAAAGCTTTATCGAATCACAGGCTGCTACGTTGGGACGTCTCACAAGACAGCAGCCAATGAGTGGGTGACATTCGACCGAGTGTACGTAGAACTATGGAGTTCATCCTGGAGGTCGTTTAACCCGCGAATTTTTCCTGTCTCTAACAATTTGTGGGTTCAGTGACTTCGATGATAGACTGAACAGTGAGTGCTCTGTGCACAAGGGAAAATGTCGCCTGTTCATTGGTTCGGTTGATGGTTTCTCATTGGCCCAAAGTCCTCAAGGCGAATTGTTAGCAGAAGCATAAAACAAAGTAATTAGTAGCTATTTTTACTTAAGCCTTGCCCGAAAAGAATCCAAGAATTATTTTCAGTCTGTAATTGTCAGCAGTTCTGATCTGAAATTACAGTTCCCTATCTGGAGGGGAGTTTCAGCCCGGGATGAGCCACACTGTTAGAAATGACAATGCATTTGCAGACTTTTCAATGAAGAAAATCACCTCAAATAAACAAATAGTTACTACTTATTAGTTATTTCGTATAACTAAATCTTCGTGTAGTAGTATATAATAGTATGTCCTGGCACAGGGTTCAGGGTGAAGTGCCGAGGTGCCGACCGCCATCTTGGATTGTGACGTCACGGCGGCCATCTTGGATGGCTTTGACTTTGACCTTAGAAATTTGCCCAAAATTCGCCAAAATTTCCAGTTTTTTTTTGGAAAAATATTCCGCACAAAAAATCTCAAAAAATTTGAAAAATAAAACAATTCTCTTTTCGAGGGAAACATTCCAGTTTCGAAATAAAATTTCCCGTTTTTATTCCAGAAAAATACCAGCGGCTAGAAATGTCTATATATAAGCTTAAGCATCCATGTCTACAGCCTCCGATAAGCCTCTGACATTATCATGGATTGTGACGTCACCGTTGCAATTTCCGTTACGTCCGCTATCTTGAAAATCTATATTTATTATCCAATTTTAATGAAAAAAACTTTAAAATTTATAAAAAATTCAATTAATAAAATTTTAATAAAATATATTAAAAAACAAATGTTCCAATTCCATTATGGCCGCCATCTTGAAAATACGTAATTTGTATGTTAGAAAATTGGGAACAAGTTTAAAATACATTAAAAAATTAATCAATCAATATAATAAGAAAATTATTTTTAAAAAAAATTATAAAACAAATGTACACTTATATGGAGCTATAAGTCCTCGGTTCGAACCCGATATTTTTAAAAAAAATTATAAAACAAATGTACACTTATATGGAGCTATGAGTCCTCGGTTCGAACCCGATGAGCTCCACAGAAGCTATCGGCAGACTGACTTCCCACCACTTATGTCAAGGTATATTTATCGTCAGCTAGTATGACATCATGTCCGCCATCTTGGAAATCTTTATTTATTATCCAATTTTAATTTAAAAAAATAAAATTTATAAAAAAAAATATTTTTTAATGAAAAATCTTCAAAAAACACCGTTACACATATCATTACGACCACCATATTAAATTCTAGAAATTTGACATATTTTGTTATGCCCGCCATCTTGGATGACTATGACATCATCGCTTCACTTTATGTTATGTCCACCATATTGGATTCTAGAATTGCACTTTTCTTTATGGCCACCATCTTGAAAACCATAATTTTTATGCTAGAAATTTGGAAAAACATTTCAAAAATTATAATAAAAAATTATATTTAAAAAACGCACTTACGCCTTGCAGTCCTCTGTTCAAAACTGGTAAGAGCAAAACTAAAAAAAAAATCGTCTACAGATCCTTCCTCCACGATAGCCGCAGGGAGACTAACCTCCCACCACCAATACCAAGGTATATATCGTCAGCTGGTATGACGTCATGTCCACCATCTTGTCTTCGTCTGCTGGAAGCCACCATCTTGTTTTCGTCTGCTAGAGTGCACTGACATCGTGTTAGTTTAATTCTTACCCGCTAGAGTGTAGTAATAATTTATTATTACTGTGCCACCCGCCATCTTGTCATTTGGGCGCCATCTTGGAATTGTGTAATTATGTAGCTAGAAATCCGGGAAAAACTCCAAAAGTCACCAAAAAAAATTGTAATCTATTTACAGATTGATTAGATCAGTTCCTGTCCTTTGTTCGATACTTGAACGAAGCAATAGTTTTTAATTTTATGTAAAAATATCAATTTCATTAAATCATGTTCAAAATTATTAAAGAGACTTAAAATCCTCTACTACCAGCCTTCAGTAAGCTTTTATGACCACCATCTTGGTAATTTGCCATAATTAACCTAGAAATTCGGGGAAAAGTTCAAAATTCATTAAAAAAAATGACTCATTAATTTTATATTGACTCGAAACGTGGTTCGATCCCTGGACGATATAAAATTAATTTAATGTAACATCAATTTAGTATAATAGTGACAGGTTCGAGAAATAAAAATTGCAATTTATTTTACAAGCGTAATATTTATTACTTAATTTATATTCTACTACAGGATCACCTGCGAAGGTTAGTAATAGTAGTTGGAAATAGGGGGTTCAAGCACAGGCGGAGGAGCCAGGAGCCCGCCATCTTGGATGACGTCATCGGCGGCCATCTTGGATGACGTCATCGGCGGCCATCTTGGATGACGTCATCATGACCTTTGACCTTGACCTTTGACCTTGCAAATCTATGCTAATCTATGCCAATCTATGCCAATCTACGCTAATCTATGCCAATCTATGCCAATCTATGCTAATCTATGCCAATCTATGCTAATCTATGCCAATCTATGCTAATCCGTATGCTAATCTATGCTAATCTGTATGCTAATCCATGCTAATCTGTATGCCAATCCATGCTAATCCATCCGCCATTTTGTATTTCTAGAAATTTCCACCAACTTCGAATCGTGACGTCACCGTTGCACTTTGTGTCACGGACGCCATCTTGGATTCGAATTTTTTTTTCGAACTTTTGAAATTCGATGTAAACATCAACCACCATCTTGTTTCGTCTGCTGGTGGCCGCCATCTTGTTTTCGTCTGCTGGTGGCTGCCATCTTGTTTTCGTCTGCTGGAGGCAGCCATCTTGTGACGTCATATAGTTCTGTTGGTCGCCACCAGAGAGCAGCAGGGATTATTTTATTTTTTTTCTTTAACTAAAATAATTTCAGTGCCGAGGCTGGGATTCGATCCATGGGACGTGAAAACGTCCAGGATGTCGTGGTTACGAGGCGGACACCTTGACCACTAGACCACGAGACCAATTGGGATATGGTGGAATAAATAATCTATATATGCCACGTACTGACGTCAAGTTTTATGATAAAAGGGGGGAGGGTGTCTTTGCCTTCCCAAATGCATGAAATTCAAATTATTATTATACCATCGCCATCTTTAATTCCAGCACAGACTACCAGATGGCGCCAAATTCAAAATATTAGTTAGGGAGTCGGCAGGCAGGTGTCGCATGCCGCCATCTGGGTTCTCAAGTTGGCTGGTAGATGTCGCTAGTATCGCGCGCCAAATTCAAAAATTAGTTGCCAGAGGCGCCGCCATCTTGGTTCTCAAGTTGGCTGGTAGATGGCGCCACCGTCACCATATTTTAGTTCATACAATCGATACCAGATGACGCCACCATCGCCATCTTTAGTTCCTAGTGTTGCTACCAGAGTGTGCCACCGTCGCCATCTTTAATTCTTAAAGTTACCGCCGGAGCGCGCCACCATCGCCATCTTTAATTCCTAAAGTCGCTACCGGATGGCACCACTGTCGGCCATCTTTAATTCAAGGTATTGTCGCCGGATGGTGCCAAGTTTGAATTTAAAAACCTACAAGTGTTATGCAATGTGTAACCAGTCGAGATAAGTTTGGAACCTGTAGCCATATTATTATTATTATTTATTAATGTATGTTTATTAAATATGATAGAGTATTTATAAAATATTGGTGTTGTGTAGAGTCTCTCTCTCTTCTTCTCGTAGTGGCAGACAGTTGTAGCAATTGTAGTCAGTTTGGAACCACTATACTACATCTCGACACTACTTAGAAATTATGCCTCCACTATTTTACCCGGACTTGGCACCGGGCAAGCATGGAACCAGAGGAGTAATGCAAGGGAATGGCTTTTCATTTGTTTGTAACAAACAAACCATCCATCCGATTACATTATCCCAAGTGCCATGCCTGGCTGTGTTACCCCCCCACGAAGCTGAAAAATGAAAACAATTCCCATAAGAACACAAGGGGAGGGTAAATATGTGCAAACATTGAGGGAAAAATAACCATCGCTGAAACATACTTCCCAGCATTAATTACAACAAAAGATGACAGCAAAGAGGACGGGGAAGAGAAGGCCTAAATAAAAAATGTATAAATACATGTGATAAGCCTCCATTACCCAACGTAGCCATGGGGTAGCGTATGTATACCATCATCCTGGATAACTCTTTTGTTATCTGTCCAAGTAAGTGCTAGTTTGTTGGTGCACTCGGAATAGATATCATGGTGGTAGGAGCGTATAGATCGCACTTTTACACGCAATGTAGACTCCTGGTGTAGTGTACGTAGGTAGTCCTCAAAAGTGATTCGGTTTTTAATCACAGACCTTTGCACACCTTTGGCCTTCTTGGTTACAATGTCACTGCACTTTAGGGCGTACAGCTTAGCCCTCAAGCCGATAAATTCTGTCATGGGTCGGCCACAGCACTCATCTTTGAATTTCCCGATTACTTTAGAATTGGTCGCAGAGTGCAGGACATGGTTGGTAGGGTAACCACTCATGTCAAAGTGGTCTAACAGTGCATGGTCAGACTGCAAATCAGAGTAGAAATCATGAGTATCAATCTGATAAATAAAGCTGTCTGTATCCATGTAGGCTAGCTCAAGCCTATCATTATACCTGGGTTTCATCACATCATAATGGAAGTGGTACATCAAAGTCTTGGAGAGGTCAAGAACGGCAAATCCAACATATATTGGCTTGTCGAACATTATTTTCTCGTGCTGAAGGTGCACCAGTGCCAGACTCTGATCATAGACTGTGTAGTCTTTGAAGGTGGGGCGAGCCACAAGCTTGCGGAGGCGCTCTTCACAGCACACCAGCTCCATTACTTGCCTCTTACGTTTCGCCTCCATCAATTTCCCAAAAGTAGCATTATTAGCTAGTTTGAAAAAGTCTTTCTCAAAGTCGTTCTGTGCGGCTTGTCGTTTTCCAGTGTTCAATGCTATGTATGGCTGCAACCATGCTGACTGACGAAAATGTAGGACTCTATGGATATGAGTTAGGCGGAGACCGTGGGAAATTGCTTGTTTGAGGTTAATGTAATGGATAACGTAGTGGGATTTGTTGGAGAGAGTGGTGAGAAGTTTAGATTGGGTAGAATTGGGAGGACACTCATTCCTAGGAAGGAAGGGTAGATCCCGGTGGGACGGATGTAATTCTACTGGATACTCGACGTCACACTCCACAATGTAGCCAATATCACTATCATCAGGTATGCTGGTAAAATCAATGTTCGTATCATTGCTCCACTGAAAGTCACTGTGTGGTAGAGGGCAAGACATGGCCCAACCGTACAAATTGTTGGCATCTAGGTATGCAAGAGACGATGAAGGTTTGGTGGGGTTGTGTGTCTCAGGTGCATAGGCATTGTTTGCCACGCAGTGCCTTTTCATGCACTGTGCCACCCCACCTCGGATGCCTGACTCAACAAATAAATGCATGTCATAATCTGTGAGCAGGTCCAACCGAACTTGGGTAGTCTTGAGCATGGCATCAAAAGTAAATCCTGGTGCACTGACGTAATGCGCACAATCTAGACCATACGTGTCAAGACAAAGGCTGCGGAAGCTCTCGAAAACATCACATAAGATCAAAACATCTGACTTTAGGTATACATCGCTATACTCCCCCAATGTCGAGCAATGAAAGGCATCCCAGACGGTGTGTGCATGAACATAATCCTCATCGCTAATGGTAGAGTCGGTGAGAATGTTAAAGAAAGCCTCCTTGGGCGGTAGCTGTTGTTCGTCCAGACGTTCCCAGGAATCAATGTGATCATATGGGAATACTCCCTTCCGCATGACGAGCGACACACAGGTGGGATCGAAAAACTTCATGGTGGTGACAAACTGTGCTGGTGGTAGGTTATGTGCTAGTGTAGACAGGGAGCATGTCATGAATCTAAGTGTGTCAATGAACTGGACTGAGAACCTATCACCAAGCTTCTTCGAGAATGTTATCATTTTCTCTTCACTGTGTGGTATGATGAAGATCTCCTTAGTGTCATACCCAAGCTGCTTGACAATAAAGTGCTGGTCGTAGCCGAGATTATGGAAGAAGAATACTAGCTTCTTTGGTCTACGACGCAACATGTTACAGCCATTACAGGAAGGTCCAATGTAATTTCCTGTAAAATGATCATGATCCTTCACCCTATAGTTTGATGCAGTGAAGGGTTTGTGGCAGTAGCAGCATTGTGCTGCATGGTTGAAGGTAATGTACTGGGTCCGTGTCAGAGGTGTCATTGGGATGGAGGTAGCATATATATCCTTCACTTTGTTCCCAATTTCAACTATATCCTCCATGAACCTACTCGCAGCATCCACACCTCGGTATATAATCGGTTCCTGTGGCAGGTTTGCTGTAAGGTGTGTGGGTATACGAGCATTGTCCACCTTGATGTATATACCATAGCTATATGGCTCATGCTTCTGGTACTTCTCTGTGTATGCTATATTGGGGTCATGCTGACATGAGTCCACCTTGGTTAGCATGGCCTCGAAGTCTGCATACACAACTATAGGCAGTTTACCCATGTGGTGGAAGTTGGTGAATTCCAGCCTGGGTGGGTTTCCATCCTTGTCTGGAAGCGGCATTTCAACACGCACAGGTGCATGAGGAACACAGTACCTCCTATGTTGTTCCAGGCACTGTTGTCCCGTCATTCCAGTCACTCGGAGTTGATCATCAAATGATTTGAAGCATCTCTTACATATATATATTCTTTCATTGTGATTGGTTACCTGAGACCGTATCAGCCGTGAAAAGTCCGTTATGAGGCAGTAGTGCTTGTGATCGACATCGGATATTAGCAGAAGATCGAAATGCTGCTGCTTCTCTTCATCAACAACCCGAATTGGGACCACCTTATTCTCTTCACCGAGAGTATAGACATTAACTGACACGGTTGGGTTGTGTCGCTCAAAGACATTAATCTGTTTGACTGGTGTAGGGAAATCAAGTCCGTCAAAGTTAAATTGTGTCTCCAGGTTCAGGTATCGTTGGTCAACTCGACACACATTAAATCCCCCAACAAACTTGGAGATAATGGCCCACTTGAAACATTCTTGATCTTCGTTCTGGGGATTAAGTACAGCATGTTTGATAGCAATCGATGGTGGCAGAGGCAGATAGGAAGATGCACGCAGTGGGTCGAGCTTGCTGACACGAAGTTGTATGCACTTCACTGACGTCAGCGACCAGCCAGAACCTTTGCTCATGTACTCGTCCTCCTCCTTACAGATGTTCAAAATACTATTTCGAACAGCTATAGCAACATCATCTACATTGTATAGAGGGATGTTGGGGGTCTTGAAGGCACGCAGGTCTGCACTGTCGTCGAATGGTGCTGGTTTTGCATAATTGCACTCGAGCCACATATTAAATTTTACGGCCCCAGTTGCCTCTACAATCTCAGTTAGCTGCGCAACTATTCTATCCTCCATCGTCTCAAGATATGTACAGATATCCAATGAACGGTCGAAATTGTTCCCGGCTACGAAGGTGCGCAAACTACCACTGAATGCACGAGCCACTTCAACGAAATCATTATTATTATTAATATCTTCTGGCTCAATGGTTGATGTGGCCTGGGATGTTGAGGTATTAGGCAACACCATGGGTTGAACTGCTCTAGAAGTAGAGGCTTGCTGCTCATCACTCACAAGCATTGTGCACCGAGTCGGGAGAGCTGGAGTCGTCGCCGCAGACCCACGACATACCAAGCGGTGTGCTGCTAAATTGTCGCGCCGGGCAAAAACATTTCCGCACTTATCACAAAGAGCATTAACTGCTCGAGCCTGGTTTCCAGTACAGGAATCCTCATGCCTACGAGCATCGAAGGTCCTCGTAAACTGCCTGTAGCAGTACCGACAATGCTTGCTGCGAGATGTATGTGTGCCGGTACAGATCTTCAAATGGCGCTGTAGGTTACCCCAACGAGCAAATGTAGTGCCGCATTTCTCGCAGAGGTGCATTTCTAGGTTAGGTGCGTCTGCACACTGTCGTTCATGACGTAAGGCATTTTTCCAGGCCGTAAATAACTTCTTGCAAAAGCGACAACTAGGACCCATCGCGCCTACCCCTGAACTAACTGAAATATCAGCAGACGTGGATGATGATGATGATGATGATGCTATATCTCTTGCTATCAGCTCCGGATCCTGCAGAGAAGCCTCGATGCGGTTCGACGGAGAAGTAGATACCTACCAACGAAATACTAGTTAAAATACTATTTCGAAGAATAACCAGCAGTCACTTGCATAAAAACAGATGAAAGTGTATAAGCAGGACCACCAACTTGTTAAAAAAAATTTTATGTATTACTGAGAACTTGACAAAAAAAAAATGTGTCAACAGTTTGAAGCTGTAATATTTCCTGTGTAAACATAAGCAGGTCACACTAGCTTTATAATAATTAATTGTACTGGTAGGAAATGTGTGTACTAGCCGACGAGACTCTAACAGACCGTCTACCGCTACGTGATACAGTGCTAGGTATCGTGCGTGAAAAAACTTTATTCATTAAGAATATATTTGTAATGAAATACGCAGCAAATGTAAATAACGAGTTAACAAAAATATAAATAATATTTATGATTTAATAAGGTATGGGACTCAGTAATATCGTGCGCGATGTAAGGAAATGGACTCGCAGTGCATATATAATTTCACGTAGCTCTGCGCTGGGTCAGAGCACTAATGGAAACCTTTCAGAAGGTATGTTGAAGCTCCCCCCCTCCCCCCACCACCACCTCTCTTACACCACTCTCTTCAGACAGGCGGCGCGCGCTTCATGACAGTCTGAGTCGTGTCCCGACATGTCTCGAGCACCCTATGCTGTCAGGGGAGCATTTACGTATAATGAAAGGAAGTAGCTCTGCTGTTTTATTGCTGGAATACTAGACATACTTACACTGATATTTAAAATAAAAACATAATCTATATAAATTAATGTATCGCTGCTCATAGCATAGTGTGCTGCCATATGATTTCAGCATAAGTACAACAAGAAAAATATTACTTCCTAATGTGGTCCCTACATTGTTCCCAGGGTATCGTAAATGGTTTCATGGCTACAACTGCATGTGACACTACATAAAATAACAATCACAAGTGTAATACTTTTTACAAGTATGTGTAGGCTTCTGACTGTGGCGGACTGAAGGCTCGTGCCTGCAGTAGGACGTTAACACAGACTACGTATGCATCAGTTGAGACGTGATAAAATTACAGGTTACATCAGCTGAGGCGAGGTCAAAGACTTGTCCGTACCCTATAGCATAGGACCGATGCCTGAGAGCAGCGGTATATATGTAAGCCGCTAGGATATTACAGTACATTATGTAGACGTCAACTACCACTCAAGTCAAAAATGTGTTTAATAAATACGAAAATAACTATTCTATGGTCAAAAATGTGTTTAATAAATACGAAAATAACTATTCTATGTGAAAATACACTAGTATGAAAATCCATATTACTCATGCTAGAGAATAAAACTGTGTAAGGACATGCACAATAAATTATAAAAACTAATAATGAGCCTACTAGTGTTACATTGGAAATAATTATTTAAAATAAATACATCTTAATTTGTGGCTTGTCAGAATAAATAAAGTCATCGGTCCCCCCGAGCATGTCTGGCATTTGGTTCAGTCAGGGAAAGAGGACTGAGCATGGTTGCTTACGAGATTATGGCTCGCAGACAATAATGCATGCGATACTAGAATTGCACTTGGACGTAACGTATACAGTAAATGTGACTATGAAAGATTTCAATATATAGACATAGTGAACAACTTTTTTTTTGTAATAACATAAAACTGGACGAGATGGGTATCGAACCGCGCACTCCAGACTACGGAGCGCCATGTCTACCAGATAGGAGCACAACACTGTAGCTACGAGTTGCAGAGGGGATCAATGTAAACAGTTTACAACTAACCTACAGACGTGTTAGGAATAAAGCATAAGCGTGCACGATTTGTGTTGGATTTCACCAGTGTGCTTCTACTTATTCTTGAGACGGTAATTCTCCGTAAAGTTTTTTAGATATTAGCCACCACGACACTCGTGATTTGATGTGTGTTGGTATATATCGTAACAAAACTAGTAGATACATGGTTTTTGCAAAAAGAGGAAATTAACTCTCGCTAATGAATTATTTTTAGGAAATATGTTTCAATTTTAAAATATCTGAATGCACCTGAATATATAAGCTAATATAGAATGCAGATCGATGCCTATAGTGTTATCGAAAGGTTGTAGATTTTTAGAGCCGAATAATCTGACTCATCGTAATGATTGCTAGACATTCAAAATGTTTTTAATTTTGAGTTAAATTTAAAATCTAGATGCTTGTTGACGCCACAGTACAGACGTTAACAATATAGATTATTTTTAACTACTGCTTTTGCTTCTTGTAAAATAAATAAGTAGTTGCAAACGAATTTAGTTATTACTATAAGCCGTTAATCTTCAGCCGCGAATAGTGTTACTTCACAACTAATGAAATGCACGAATGACAATACTTTAATATTAATGTGACATGGATCTGAACAATGCACTGTTATACTAATATTTCTTTTATAAACGGGGAGCGGGCATCTTACCTCAGCGGTGAACTGAAGACGTGGACTAGTGGACTGGTAGAACTCGATCATGAAGGCACGATACAAATGGTTGGAGTTGCGCTCGCTCGAGTATATAAAGGATTTCTGTGTGTGACGTCAGTGAGGTCATGGACGAGTCACTAGGGTGGGTTCACACCTGAACGTTCATTTGATGTGTTAGCTTTTAAAAAAAATCGAGTAAATTTATACTGGTTTCCAACACAGGTTCTAAAGATGATGACTGTTTATAAATATATATTTTTAAAAACATTAATTTTTTTTTATATGTTTAGTGGTTTAATTTTTAGTATTAATGCATACCAGTAGTTTCATACATTATAAACTAATGGTATGCATTATTGAACTTCCTTTAGACATGCGTATTACAAAATTAATTTCGGATTTGTTGGGTCTGTTCATTACGAAGGACCTCGCATGAAACCACCTTAAGACTGACCCGTCTCCCACAGGCAGTCAACAAAATTCCTTACCCCGGAAATACTTTTTCCGTCCGGTCGCTGGCCTGGCATGCTGCTCCGAACCGTTGACCTCAACCTGCGTTTCAAAGCATGCACTATTTGCTTTAGGGATTTTTACACGAATAAATATTAATTTGAAGTTATACACTTTGGGGGTTTACTTAAATTAAAGTCGAGAAATACATTCATTATTTTTATTACAAGAAAGTCGACATATACTCGTGCAACCACAGATTGCAAATAATAATAATATATTTTTAAAAACAAGCCATTTATAAAACTTTTAAAATTAAATTTCTCGAGTTACAAACATTGTAATTTTAAAACAAAAAATATTCCACTTCATAAGTAAACTGCGTATGGCTCAGAGCATACTGGTGGTACGTGGTTCATTGTATACAGTTGGCGCATGAGTCTTATTTAATATTATAATAATTAGTTTCACGATTATGACGGAAACAATGTCATACAGTTGTACCAACTTTATTGTTGTGCAACACTTTCGTTTTTTTTTTTTCAAAAATGGTTCTCTTGCATGTATTTCATAGATGTCACGTGGTACTAACTACCGGGTTCGTACAGAGGCTTAAAACTATGTAGGTTACATTGCAGGTAGTTGCATGAAGCCCACCATACTTGATTACTTTCTTCCTCAATGGTGTGGTGAATAAGCCCGTCACACTGTTCCGTCCAACTGATAACCGCGCCGGTGCTACGCCGCAACTCACACTTCATTGACGCTTGTCCTGGACGCACACGTAACGTTTCGGTTGCTGATGCAGCCTTAAGTATGTCTAAGCTTGTGGGAAATTTACTGTCAGGTCGTATATGATATATAACACAGTTGACCTTACTACATGCTTGATTGCGTACATCTAGGTTGTCCTCGTCACAGTTCGACACCCAGTGATGACCAAAGTTGCAGACCTCCAGCTGGAACTGACCATCAGCTGTCACGAAGAACACACGACGGAATCCAGACGTTACCTCTGCATACTCAGCAGACGGATCAAAAGACATTTTGACCACAGTACACGGGTACTGGATGAGATCTATGATTCAACTAGCTTCTTCAGGATCGTTGTCCTCAAATTTATATCACAGTACAAAATTTCAATATGGCCGCTGGACATGTTATTAATTTGTCAACATTTAATTTTCAAAATATTATTTAACTGTAAAAATTAAATGCAATCATTAAATTAAAGATTTGTCTGTTATCAAAGAAACATGTACAGTATACTTAATGCTCTAAGATGTAGATGTTATATAGAATAAAATAATGTTTAGTTGGATGAAGAATATTTATAAATTGTATTTTATGATTTAATAAAATTTAAACAGTTGATATTAAGAGGTGTATCTTAATTTTTGTAACTTAGTTCTGTATCGGGTGCAGATGGAGAATGAGTGTTTAATTGAGTGTTGATTTTGAATATGAATGTCGAATTAAGTGTCGATTTTTGAAAAATGAGTGGAGAGTATTTATTTCCATACATTACAACATTTAAAGTATGATTATCGCACAGGAATTGTCTCATGTCATTTATGAAGTTGGGTAGTCTAAATATATTTGGTTATTCAATTGTTCTAGCTCCTGTAGCATACGCCTGTATTGTCTGCTGCGGGAGTGACGTCTGTGCTCGGGAAGAGGCTTTCACAGCAGCGCGTGTTCGGGCAGGAGGAAACACGCAGAGCCACTCAGGGTGTTTGTGCCGTCAACCATAGGCTGCGCCGGGTTTTTGGAATGTGTTGTGCAGGATATTTCGAGCGAGTTCTGGGGCCTCACAGCATCGCTCCACTAACGTGGTAGTCTGCTTCTAACCACGCTCTCATCATCATGGCTTCATCCAGCGACAGCGAAATGGATGATAGTAGGGAGCGATCCCGCAGCCCTCTGCATACTTGGGATAATGTAATCGGATGTATGGTTTGTTTGTTACAAACAAATGAAAAGCCATTCCCTTGCATTACTCCTCTGATTCCATGCTTGCCCGGTGCCAAGTCCGGGTAAAATAGTGGAGGCATAATTTCTAAGTAGTGTCGAGATGTAGTATAGTGGTTCCAAACTGACTACAATTGCTACAACTGTCTGCCACTACGAGAAGAAGAGAGAGAGACTCTACACAACACCAATATTTTATAAATACTCTATCATATTTAATAAACATACATTAATAAATAATAATAATAATATGGCTACAGGTTCCAAACTTATCTCGACTGGTTACACATTGCATAACACTTGTAGGTTTTTAAATTCCAACTTGGCACCATCCGGCGACAATACCTTGAATTAAAGATGGCCGACAGTGGTGCCATCCGGTAGCGACTTTAGGAATTAAAGATGGCGATGGTGGCGCGCTCCGGCGGTAACTTTAAGAATTAAAGATGGCGACGGTGGCACACTCTGGTAGCAACACTAGGAACTAAAGATGGCGATGGTGGCGTCATCTGGTATCGATTGTATGAACTAAAATATGGTGACGGTGGCGCCATCTACCAGCCAACTTGAGAACCAAGATGGCGGCGCCTCTGGCAACTAATTTTTGAATTTGGCGCGCGATACTAGCGACATCTACCAGCCAACTTGAGAACCCAGATGGCGGCATGCGACACCTGCCTGCCGACTCCCTAACTAATATTTTGAATTTGGCGCCATCTGGTAGTCTGTGCTGGAATTAAAGATGGCGATGGTATAATAATAATTTGAATTTCATGCATTTGGGAAGGCAAAGACACCCTCCCCCCTTTTATCATAAAACTTGACGTCAGTACGTGGCATATATAGATTATTTATTCCACCATATCCCAATTGGTCTCGTGGTCTAGTGGTCAAGGTGTCCGCCTCGTAACCACGACATCCTGGACGTTTTCACGTCCCATGGATCGAATCCCAGCCTCGGCACTGAAATTATTTTAGTTAAAGAAAAAAAATAAAATAATCCCTGCTGCTATCTGGTGGCGACCAACAGAACTATATGACGTCACAAGATGGCGGCCTGCAGCAGACGAAACAAGATGGCGGCCACCAGCAGACGAAAACAAGATGGCGGCCACCAGCAGACGAAACAAGATGGCGGCTGATGATTTCATCGAATTTCAAAAGTTCGAAAAAAAAAAATTCGAATCCAAGATGGCGGCCGTGACGAAAAGTGCAACGGTGACGTCACGATTCGAAGTTGGTGGAAATTTCTAGAAATACAAAATGGCGGATGGATTAGCATGGATTGGCATACAGATTAGCATGGATTAGCATACAGATTAGCATACGGATTAGCATAGATTGGCATAGATTAGCATAGATTGGCATAGATTGGCATAGATTAGCGTAGATTGGCATAGATTGGCATAGATTAGCATAGATTAGCAAGGTCAAAGGTCAAGGTCAAAGGTCATGATGACGTCATCCAATATGGCCGCCGATGACGTCATCCAAGATGGCCGCCGATGACGTCATCCAAGATGGCGGGCTCCTGGCTCCTCCGCCTGTGCTTGAACCCCCTATTTCCAACTACTAGTAATGTTACAAACATTTAGGTCTGCATAGGCGTGAAATAACTAATTCTTAGCTCTAATCGGTTTATACTACACAGAGATCAGCCAGAACCTTTTATGACATAGTCCTCCTCTTCTTGACAGAGTTTCTGGACACCATGTTTAACAGTTTTCTTCAAATCGTTAGAACTGTAAATTACTGCAGCCGATGTCTTGAATGCACACTTATTAACTTTTCAATAAAGAAAATCACCTCAAATAAACAGAGTTATTAGTTATTTCGTATAACTGAATCTTCGTGGAAACTCCCCCCCCCCCCCCCCTGAATTTCAACTTCCGAGTTGTATGTTTCATTCTAAACAAATGTAAACACGCACGTGGGCATAAGAAAAGTGTTCTTGCTGTAGATTTAACCAGTTTCTTAATATTTTTGCTAACATACCAAAAATTATTCTTTTGGATTCATGTTCGAAGTAAGTTAAATAAGTGTCCGTAAATTTACGAAAACCCCTGGATAATTTGTATCTAGCGTTCTTCGTAAATTTAAGGTGAGAATTATTTAACAGTGCATAAGAGAGCAGGTACTCGGATTGGCGATACGTTTTGACGGACTTTATAGTTGTCATGTTTTATTCAGCGCACTGGTAAATACACCTTCTGGGTAAGAGTTGTCTTAGTTTTTACAAGCTTTTAAAATATTTATAATTTAGAGACACGGAAATTTCTCATATAATTTTGGTCGCAAGGTTGACTGCAATCATGAATACCTTTGCATTGCTTCGATCATTGTATCACAATCGTCTGGACACGCCCCTCCACTACTGGTGGGCCAGTCAGCTGCCAGCCAGCGGTAGGGTGGGGTTGTACACTGTTAAATATTTTCACCTTATAATTTACGAAGAATGCTGGTTACAAATGATCCCCAGTGATTTTCGTAAATTTAGCCTACCACGAAATTAATACGCGAAATTTTTTTTTCCGTTCTCTAATGATGAGTATTATCACGTTCCATCAATAAGCAGCGAAAAACGTAAAATTACTTGAGGTTTTTTTTTTAATTCGCGTGGATCTCTGCACACCGTGTGTGTGCCCGGGTAGGCGGGGGGCCTTAAAACTACCCCAACCTCCCGATCAGAACCAGTTAGTCCCATGCCTACAAGCCTCCCCACCTGGCTCGGCCCGGCCTAAAGAGGTACCTGCCACCTGCGACGGTCCGGGGTCTCGTCCGCCATTTGCATTCCCGCCCGCCGCGGGCAGGGCTGCCATCTGGACGGGAGAGAGAGAGAGAGAGAGAGATAGAAACAAATGAGAAGCTGCCCGTCCCGCGTCATCTTCGTAGCGCCGCGTCGGCGCGGTGGGGCGTGGCTAATGTAAATGTCACTGCCCGCGGAGGGACGCTGTTTGAAGTCTGGGCGGCGGCGATTATCCCGGCCCGGCGCCGGCGGCGTCCGTTAAACTGTTCCGCCGGTCGTTGGTGGAGGGGGGAATGCCAATGAACGCGCAGAACAGAAGCCGTGGCAAGCGGCGTGCGGGCGAAGAACACCCAACCCAGTTGGTTGATTGAGTAGAGACCGGAAAAATTCGCGAATTCACTTCGCGATAGGCTAAAATACAAATAGTATTACCTCAGTACTGCCTCTGCTATTGGCTCAATACTCACCGGGATGACTCTGGGCCAATGAGAAACGCCCGGCCAAAGCTTTATCGAATCACAGGCTGCTACGCTGGAACGTTTCACAAGACAGCCAGCCAACGAGTTGGTGGCATTTGCCCGAGTGTACGTAGAACTACGGAGTTCATCCTACAGGCCAATGAACCCCGCGAATATTTCCGGTCCCTATGATTGAGCCGATATTTGAGGTGGCGATGTTCCTGTTCACTGGTATGATCATGATCATGACTGCGAATATAGTCGGTAGCGGCCTTGGACTTTGCAGGGCCCTGAGAGTAGAATTAATTATATTACCGTCGTGTGGCTGTGGTGGATTGTGTCCACCGTCTTGAATTCTAACTTCACGGCGGCCATCTTGGTGCCAAGCGTCCTAAAAATTCCTCAAAAATGACTTTAAATCCTCAAAATTCCTAGAAATTTTCCCATTTCGAGGGAAAAATTCCCGCTTTGATGGAAAATTTCCAGTTTTAGTCCTAAAAAAAAATGCTGACGGCTTGAAAATTCCTAAGCCACTGAGGTCATGACATTCACAATTAGTATTTCATGGCCGCCATTTAAGTAGTGATGTCACGCCCGCCATCTTGAAAATCCGTAAATATTAGGGGAGAAATTTTTACATCGATTCGAGTGTCACAACGGCAACTGCAAGAAGTAGAGTGAGATATGTTCACTAGGTCCTGTCTGTGCATTTAAGTCTTTATGTCCTTGAACCTCAATCAACAGTTTACCATCTTTACCATCCCTCGCGCACGTACAGGACTGCGGAGTCTTACACTGATGGTCAGATACACCTGGTAATGTGAGCGAGCCATTTTCATTTCTCTCAGTTGTTTGTTTTCTCTTCACGTGAACATACACGGCAACACATACATGTTTTAGCTGCTGTTACTGCTGACTGGGTCATGTATAGGGACCGGAAAAATTCGCGGGTTCAATGACCTGCAGGATGAACTCCATAGTTCTACGTACACTCTTTCAAATGTCACCCACTCATTGGCTGCTGTCTTGTGAGACGTTCCAGCGTAACAGCCTGTGATTCGATAAAGCTTTGGTTGGGTGTTTCTCATTGGCCCAGAGTCATCCAGGTGAGTTGTGAACCAATAGCAGAGGCAGCACTGAGGTATAATGATTTGTATTTTAGCCTATCGCGAAATGGATTCTCGAATTTTTCCGATCTCTAGTAAACACACTGGGCTAGCGCTTTAGAGGACCCGGGTTTGAGGCCGGGTCCAGGCATAATGACTTCTGCTTTCCGTGATTATTGCCTTACTAAAGGCCATCGCCGATATTCCTTCCCCAGTTTCGTTGAATATTTTTTTGACATCGCTGTCGACAAAATTTTGAACCAAGTAATAAATAGGGACCGGAAAAATTCGCGGTTTCAATAATAGCCTTCAGGATAGACTGCACATTCCCCTGTACACTCGGGCAAATAACGCCAGTTCATTGGCTGCTGACTCGTGAGTCGTCTCAGCTGGTTTGTCTGTGATTCGATCCTTCTTTGGTTGAGGGTTTATAATTGGTTGAGATTCGTATACAGATGAACAGTAAGCCAATAGCAAAATCATCTAAAAGGTTTATGTATTTGACTTCTAGCCTATCGCCGAATGAATCCGCGAATTTTTCCGGTCTCTAGTAATAAATCAATATACGTACAGCTTATGTTAGATAATGTTCGGAGAGAACATTCTGTAAATCTACGTTTATGTTTCGGAATGAAGTCGGTGCTTGTGTCGGCCACGCATGGACGGAGAACGGCCGAAGAGACGAAGAGCAGAGCTTAGCAGCACGACTGGTTTGATAGTCTGATCGAAGGCTGTTTATGGGCCGCAGTGTGACGGGCAATCGGGCTGGCGGGAAAGGACGTCGTAAATCGGCGGACGTGGCGGGCCGGGAGGACGCGCCTACAGAGGTACAGCCGGCGATGTTCACGGTGACGGCAGCGTGGATGCGCTGGCATCGTCCCGCGACCGCGCGTGCTTCGGCAGTCTTCGGCAACCTCCGGTAACCCCCGATGGCGCCAATCGCTGCCATATCTTTTTTCTGTTTTAGTTTCTTAGTTTTTTAGGTGCTGACTGGCGGCGGAGTGAGTGGTCAGTGCAACCACTCACCACCAGGGGCGCTTGCGTCCCTGGTCACTAGATCCAGTACTGGATAACTGGAAAAACGGACCACGAGTCCAAGTGCCCAACCCCCGCATGGTAGACTCTTTTCTACTCTGTCCAACACTTCATCCAGACCATCCTCTGTCTCCTGTAAATTCCTACACGTAATGCATGCCAATTTGCATCCCGCATGAATGTGCCCAGGGTTTTTCCTGTGTCTATGCAGGTTTTACCTGGGCCCAACCTATCTCTAGTTATAGTCTAGATTTAAGAGTGAGGGGAGTTAGTCATGGCGCCAATCGCTGCCATGGCTGGCCAATCCCCTCCTAGCACATGATGCATGCGACCCTCTCCTTGCATGGCTAATCCCAGCATGACTAGGCGTATAGGCTTCGGCCTGAGACGCACCTAGGTCCCTCCCTAACCCGGACCCCTCCAAAATACACTTAGTTTTAGTTAGGTTAGGAAAAAAAAATCAATCATGGCTGACCAGTAAGCCCCAACGTGACCACTCCCGCACGGTTTAAGCCCAGCATGATGTGTACAGGCTTCGGCCTGAAACACCCTTAGGTCCTCACCTAGCCTGGAACCCCACCAAAACACACTTTATATTAACTTAGGCTAGGGGAGAAACTTCAGGTGCTGACAGGCAGCGGAGTGTGTCCAGAGAAGCCACTCACCAGGAGGCGAGCCACTCACCACCAGGAGAGCGAGCCACTAACCATCAGGAGAGCGAGCCACTAACCACCAAGAGAGCGAGCCACTCACCACCAGGAGAGCGAGCCACTCATCACCAAGAGAGCGAGCCACTCACCACCAGAAGAGCGAGCCACTCACCACCAGGAGAGCGAGCCACTAACCACCAAGAGAGCGAGCCACTCGCCACCAGGAGAGCGAGCCACTCACCACCAGGAGAGCGAGCCACTCACCACCAGGAGAGCGAGCCACTCACCACCAGGAGAGCAAGCCACTCACCACCAAGAGAGCGAGCCACTCACCACCAGGAGAGCGAGCCACTAACCACCAAGAGAGCGAGCCACTCGCCACCAGGAGAGCGAGCCACTCGCCACCAGGAGAGCGAGCCACTCACCACCAAGAGAGCGAGCCACTCACCACCAGGAGAGCCAGCCACTCACCACCAGGAGAGCGAGCCACTCACCACCAGAAGAGCGAGCCACTCGCCACCAGGAGATAGAGCCACTCACTACCAGGAGAGCGAGCCACTCACCACCAGGAGAGCGAGCCACTCACCACCAGTAGAGCGAGCCACTCACTACCAAAGAGCGAGCCACTCACCACCAGGAGAGCGAGCCACTCGCCACCAGGAGAGCGAGCCACTCACCACCAGGAGAGCGAGTCAATCGCCACCAGGAGAGCGAGCCACTCACCTAAAGGAGAGCGAGCCACTCACCTACAGGAGAGCGAGCCACTCACCTACAGGAGAGCGAACCACTCACCACCAGGAGAGCGAGCCACTCACCACCAGGAGAGCGAGCCACTCACCTACAGGATAGCGAGCCACTCACCACCAGAAGAGCGAGCCACTCGCCACCAGGAGAGCGAGCCACTCGCCACCAGGAGAGCGGACCACTCGCCACCAGGAGAGCGAGCCACTCACCTACAGGAGAGCGAGCCACTCACCTACAGGAGAGCGAGCTACTCACCACCAGGAGAGCGAGCCACTCACCACCAGGAGAGCGAGCCACTCACCACCAGGAGAGCGAAGAGCCACTCACCACCAGGAGAGCGAGCCACTCACCACCAGGAGAGCGAGCCACTTACCACCAGGAGAGCGAGCCACTCACCACCAGGATAGCGAGCCACTCACCACCAGGAGAGCGAGCCATTCTCCACCAGGAGAGCGAGCCACTCGCCACCAGGAGAGCGAGCCACTCGCCACCAGGAGAGCGAGCCACTCGCCACCAGGAGAGCGAGCCACTCACCACCAGGAGAGCGAGCCACTCACCACCAGGAGAGCGAGCCACTCACCTACAGGATAGCGAGCCACTTGCCACCAGGAGAGCGAGCCATTCGCCACGAGGAGAGCGAGCCACTCACCACCAGGAGAGCGAGCCACTCACCACCAGGAGAGCGAGCCATTCGCCACCAGGATAGCGAGCCACTCACCTACAGGATAGCGAGCCACTCACCACCAGGAGAGCGAGCCACTCACCACCAGGATAGCGAGCCACTCACCACCAGGAGAGCGAACCATTCGCCACCAGGAGAGCGAGCCACTCACCACCAGGAGAGCGAGCCACTCACCACCAGGAGAGCGAGCCATTCGCCACCAGGAGAGCGAGCCACTCACCTACAGGAAAGCGTGCCACTCACCACCAGGAGAGCGAGCCACTCACCACCAGGATAGCGAGCCACTCACCACCAGGAGAGCGAGCCATTCGCCACCAGGAGAGCGAGCCACTCACCACCAGGAGAGCGAGCCACTCACCACCAGGAGAGCGAGCCACTCACTTACAGGATAGCGAGTCACTCACCACCAGGAGAGCGAGCCACTCACCACCAGGAGATCGAGCCACTCACCACCAGGTGAGCGAGCCACTCGCCACCAGAAGAGCGAGCCATTCACCTACAGGAGAGCGAGCCACTCACCACCAGGAGAGCCAGCCACTCACCTACAGGAGAGCGAGCCACTCACCACCAGGAGAGCGAGCCACTCGCCACCAGGAGAGCGAGCCACTCGCCACCAGGAGAGCGAGCCATTCACCTACAGGATAGCGAGCCACTCACCACCAGGAGAGCGAGCCACTCACCACCAGGAGAGCGAGCCACTCACCACCATGTGAGCGAGCCATTCGCCCCCAGGAGAGCGAGCCACTCACCACCAGGAGAGCGAGCCACTCACCACCAGGTGAGCGAGCCACTCGCCACCAGGAGAGCGAGCCACTCGCCACCAGGAGAGCGAGCCACTCGCCACCAGGAGAGCGAGCCACTCGCCACCAGGAGAGCGAGCCACTCACCACCAGGAGAGCGAGCCACTCACCACCAGGAGAGCCAGCCACTCACCTACAGGAGAGCGAGCCACTCACCACCAGGAGAGCGAGCCACTCGCCACCAGGAGAGCGAGCCACTCGCCACCAGGAGAGCGAGCCACTCGCCACCAGGAGAGCGAGCCATTCACCTACAGGAGAGCGAGCCACTCACGACCAGGAGAGCGAGCCACTCACCACCAGGAGAGCGAGCCACTCGCCACCAGGAGAGCGAGCCATTCGCCACCAGGAGAGCCAGCCACTCACCACCAGGAGAGCCAGCCACTCACCTACAGGAGAGCGAGCCACTCACCACCAGGAGAGCGAGCCACTCGCCACCAGGAGAGCGAGCCACTCGCCACCAGGAGAGCGAGCCATTCACCTACAGGAGAGCGAGCCACTCACCACCAGGAGAGCGAGCCACTCACCACCAGGAGAGCGAGCCACTCACCACCAGTAGAGCGAGCCACTCACCACCAGGAGAGCGAGCCACTCACCACCAGGAGAGCGAGCCACTCGCCACCAGGAGAGCGAGCCACTCACCACCAGGAGAGCGAGCCACTCACCACCAGGAGAGCGAGCCACTCACCACCAGGAGAGCGAGCCACTCACCACCAGGAGAGCGAGCCACTCGCCACCAGGAGAGCGAGCCACTCGCCACCAGGAGAGCGAGCCACTCGCCACCAGGAGAGCGAGCCACTCGCCACCAGGAGAGCGAGCCATTCACCTACAGGAGAGCGAGCCACTCACCACCAGGAGAGCCAGCCACTCGCCACCAGGAGAGCGAGCCACTCGCCACCAGGAGAGCGAGCCACTCACCACCAGGAGAGCGAGCCACTCACCACCAGGAGAGCGAGCCACTCACCACCAGGAGAGCGAGCCACTCGCCACCAGGAGAGCGAGCCACTCGCCACCAGGAGAGCGAGCCACTCGCCACCAGGAGAGCGAGCCACTCACCACCAGGAGAGCGAGCCACTCACCACCAGGAGAGCGAGCCACTCACCACCAGGAGAGCGAGCCACTCGCCACCAGGAGAGCGAGCCACTCACCACCAGGAGAGCGAGCCACTCGCCACCAGGAGAGCGAGCCACTCGCCACCAGGAGAGCGAGCCACTCACCACCAGGAGAGCGAGCCACTCACCACCAGGAGAGCGAGCCACTCACCACCAGGAGAGCGAGCCACTCACCACCAGGAGAGCGAGCCACTCGCCACCAGGAGAGCGAGCCACTCGCCACCAGGAGAGCGAGCCACTCGCCACCAGGAGAGCGAGCCACTCGCCACCAGGAGAGCGAGCCACTCGCCACCAGGAGAGCGAGCCACTCACCACCAGGAGAGCGAGCCACTCACCACCAGGAGAGCGAGCCACTCGCCACCAGGAGAGCGAGCCACTCGCCACCAGGAGAGCGAGCCACTCGCCACCAGGAGAGCGAGCCACTCGCCACCAGGAGAGCGAGCCACTCGCCACCAGGAGAGCGAGCCACTCGCCACCAGGAGAGCGAGCCACTCGCCACCAGGAGAGCGAGCCACTCACCACCAGGAGAGCGAGCCACTCACCACCAGGAGAGCGAGCCACTCACCACCAGGAGAGCGAGCCACTCGCCACCAGGAGAGCGAGCCACTCACCACCAGGAGAGCGAGCCACTCGCCACCAGGAGAGCGAGCCACTCGCCACCAGGAGAGCGAGCCACTCGCCACCAGGAGAGCGAGCCACTCGCCACCAGGAGAGCGAGCCACTCGCCACCAGGAGAGCGAGCCACTCGCCACCAGGAGAGCGAGCCACTCGCCACCAGGAGAGCGAGCCACTCGCCACCAGGAGAGCGAGCCACTCGCCACCAGGAGAGCGAGCCACTCGCCACCAGGAGAGCGAGCCACTCGCCACCAGGAGAGCGAGCCACTCGCCACCAGGAGAGCGAGCCACTCGCCACCAGGAGAGCGAGCCACTCGCCAACAGGAGAGCGAGCCACTCGCCACCAGGAGAGCGAGCCACTCGCCACCAGGAGAGCGAGCCACTCACCACCAGGAGAGCGAGCCACTCACCACCAGGAGAGCGAGCGCTCCTGGTTACCAACGCACGCACACAACTGTGACGCAGGAATCGAACGAGAGGGAAATTTTGCTTGATCGCACTAGTTCAACCGGGTATAAGCAAGGGCACTTATGCAACGAAAAATAGACATATAAACTATTAATAATTTCCTCAGTTTTCATGTATTTATTTTTGAGATTGCAATTATGTAGGCATTTGAACTATGAATATATTTTTTTTTTCAGATTGCAAGAAATAAATTTGTGATCCTATTTATGTAATATTGTTTATAATGAATTAATTTTGCAGGAATTCTAAATATTGTTCGCGCTGTCAATAACTGGTCTTGCTGTGTGTATATTAATGATAGCCGATGTATTTAGCTTAGGTCAATTTCATTTAAAGCCCAGTTGAACTGAAATAATAATTTTTTTCCAGAATACAACGTTTGGTAAAATTAATATTTTAAGCAAATATTAAGTTTTGTTAATTCTTATACTTGCAGGTGTGCAATTTCGAATTATTTTATGTTCGCAGAATGTCAGTCCATGAGTACAACTGTACTGCAAGACAAAGTGTATCAATTAAGTTGATAATGAAACAATATTTACACTTAAGCATTTCTCACGCTCGTTATTAAAAACTGCCGTCTAGTTTTGCGCCCCCCGGGTTATAGCACTGGGCAAGACACAGAGGATCGTGGAGTCTGTGCTAGAGGTCAAGGAAACCGCGAAATTCCCAGTCCCAACCGATGTTGTAATGATGCACCGAAAATTTCTCCTTGAACAAGTGTTACAGCATCCTCGTCCTATTCCACTGTCCGATATAAAGATCGTAGAACCTAAAACTACTTGCACATCCCCACAATACGTTTAGGTAAAAGTTGGGATAATATGAGGGGAAAAAAATCTGTCTGAATGTGAAATACAGAACAATGGCTAGAGACCTGCAAAATTCGCGGTTTCGATGGCCTTCAGGATAGACTGCACATACCCCTGTACACTCGGGCAAATAACGCAAGTTCATTGGCTGTCGACTTGTAAGTCGTCTCAGCTGGTTTGTCTGTGATTCGATCCTTCTTTGGTTGAGGATTTATAACTGGTTGAGATTCGTCCAGATGAACAGTAAGCCAATAGCAAAATTATCTAAGAGGTATATGTGTTTGAATTCTAGTCTAACACCAAATTAATCCGCGAATTTTGCAGGTCTCTAAATGGCTTAAGGCATAGGCGTGCGCATGACTTCAGTAGTGGTGGTGCCGGATTACACAACAGGTCTATCATTCACTGACCCGAGCCTAAAGCGGGGGGTCCGGGGGTTCTCCCCCGGAAAAATTTGGATTTGAAAGCGCAAAATGGTGCTATTTAAGGTGTTTCCGAACAAAAACATTAAACACACAGATGTAAAAATTTTAACATTTTTTATGACAAATTATGGCTTTGAGCGTTTTAATCGCCAGGAAAACTACTAAACTATTTATAGTTTTAAGCTTTGTTGAGTCATAAAGTAAATTGCACAAATTGTTTGCACGGAATTCATGCTGGTGGCTTTAAAAAACCGTACTTATATGTTTTCTGAAGACGCCAAATAAATGCTAGAAAAAACATTCTCGAATGTTAAGTTTTAAAATCAACAAATCAAGGGAGTTTTTGTAACATACCTCAAATATGTAACATATTAAAATAATAAAAATACACAAATAAGAGTGGGCAAAAGTTTTAACTTTTGGAATACAACAAAAATGTTTTGTCGGCGACTGCATATAAGTCATCGAGTAATCCTTTTCGGGACCCGGCTTTTTAATTTTAATCACCCATTTATACATCATACAGACAGATATATACAGCAATTTACGAACCATAACAACTGTCAACTAGTGAAAATAAAATGATAATTAATGAATGATCCACGTAACAAACACAGGCTGTACTCGTGTACTCATTAGAACAGTAAACTGATGAGTAAACAGTAAGAGTAAACACTACACAGTATTGCTACCTGGCGGACGGCGGCTATTATTCCGTGCGCCTGCCGAGTGGAGTGAACAGTGGACACCGAGCGCGCATTCTATGTAATTCGAGGATAACTATGAGGAGTATTTACATTTCTGAAGTTTCGTAGCCGCGGCCCGCGTGTACAACACAAGTAATTGCACCTGGCTTGTTTCCGTGTGAATAGTTGGTTCGATTGATAATTTATATACTGATATACTCGACACGATTGGAAAACATATTTTTTTTGGAAATAATACGGATTTTTGTAAGTATGTATTATTTCTGCTTGTAAAAAACAAAATAACGTTAACCCTAATGGTGGTGCCAAGGCACCTGTGGCACCTACCGTGCGCACGCCTATGGCTTAAGGTGTTCGTTTTCAAATTAATCGTACCACACAACTACCACAAGTTTTTTTAACTTGTTTTCGAAAGTGTTCAGGCAATCGTGATTGACTGTTCGTAATTCACTTCGAACTTGTTAGGCTATAAACAAGTATTTATCGCTTCGAACGTGTTCCGATCGCAATCAGAAGCGAACTGGTCGCCGCGCCAAGACACCCCGAACAACTTCTTCTTGTTCCTTCTGTGTTGTCCTCTGACAGGCTGCTGTTGAGGTAACAAACCGCAGACACTGGGGGAAATTTCTGTTTCATTCCGCAATGCCTACGGACTGCGTCTACGATCGCGCACGGCTTAACGTGGAGGACTCTTTGAGTTCTTGGAAACATCCTTAACGCTCCATCTCACACGACATGTTGAATTATTCATGTTTCCGTCAATACTGTTATTTAAGGGCTGTTCCTAAACTCGATACCTCCCTTGTCGTTCTGCCACAAAGATATTCAACAGATATTCACCTTGTGCGAATCATGGGTGTAAAACGTCGAGCAAGAGTTGATAATTAAGAAGACTTGGGCGCCTTTTTTACACCAATGATTATAGACCGGAAAAATTCGCGAATTCATTTCGGGGTAGGCTAAAATACAAATAGTTATACCTCAGTGCTGCCTCTGCAATTGGCTCACAACTCACCTGGATGACTCTGGGCCAATGTGAAACGCCCAACCAAAGCTTTATCGAATCACAGGCTGCTACGTTGGGACGTCTCACAAGACAGCAGCCAATGAGTGTGTGACATTTGACCGAGTGTATGTAGAACTATGGAGTTCATCCTGGAGGTCATTGAACCCGCGATATTTTCCGGTCCCTACCAATGATATTACACTAAGTGAATATCTGTTGAAAATATTTGTGGTAGAACATTAAATACAAGGGAAGTATCGATTGAAATTTTTGATATACATCTTAAATAAAAGAATTTACTAAAAAATAAAATAATAAATCGACATAGCGTGTTAGACCTAACCTTCATCAAAGAAATCTCTAAAGTAAACAGCCAATGAACATGCGGGATTTGCCTGAGCTTGTGGAAGACTTTAAAAGTCTGAGGTCATTGAAACTGAATTTTTTCCTGTCTCCGTTTTGGGTCTGGAACAGTTGCGGTATCAATGACTCCACATTTCTCTGCTTACTCGAAAAAAAAATGTCACTTGTTATTTGGTGGCTTACTTCGTGTGACGTCACGACTGTTCATCTATTGCAGGGCCGGAACTAGGAGATTCGTTAGGGGGGGCAAAGATTAATTTGCCGCCCCCTCCTTACCAACATTATAAAATACCCTTTTTTCGTTAGAAGCGGTGGTTGAAATGATATTCTACATATACATACTTATACATAATTGAGAACTTCTATTTATCAAGTACACTAATTGGAAAACTAATAGAATTACATTTTTTATAATAATGTAGTAGACTGTTATCAAACTATTGTTTATTGTTTGCACAACAGTGAAAATTAATGTCTTACCAATAAGGAACATGTGATTCTGAATTAAGTATAATATTGTATTGATAACCATACAAAGAAATTCAGTTCAAAATTTAATTTTTCGAGCATGATGAGCTGCAAAAGTGTTAATAATATCATCAAAATTGATCAATGCAGCTCGTTTGTGTTCAATAGATATAATACTTAGATTTATTAATCTCTGCTGGCCCATCGTGCTTCTCAAATAGCTTTTAATAAGTTTAAGTTTACTAAAACTTCTTTCACCTGACGCAATTGTAACTGGAAGGGTGAAAAACATTCTCAGAGCATTAGTAATGTCAGGATGTGCCTCCTCCAGTTTATTTTTGTAGATAAGGCTCAACATTGTTGATGCTGTAGCATCTTTTAATTCATAGTCTACTGTTAATGCATGGTGCTTAAAACTTTCAATTTCAAATACGAATTCTTCTTTGTTAAGATTGGCACTGTGTTTCCTAATTCTGCTGCTTTGACTTTTAAATCTTCTTCCATTTTATGAATTTGAATACCACTAAAAAACCAAACTTATTGTTAATGTTCTCCAAAGCCTTAAACCTGTTACTCAGTTCCGTAATTAGTCTGTCAATGACTTTCAACATTACTTGATGTAAGTTTTTTGGACATACGCCATTGCTAAGCACTTTTTCTGTAGAAGAAAACTAAAAAATAAATAAATAAGTAAAAATAACCAAAAGACAAAAAGCACAAATTAAGCAAAAAATTGCTGTTGTCAACAGAATATAAACACCACAAAATATTCCGTAACAGGAATATGGTCAACAAACAAAGAAAAACAAAGAAAAATGTACTAAGAGAACGAAAAAAAAACACAAATCATGACGACACAAAAATATTGAACCCAAAAAAAAATTCAGCACAATGGTTGAAACGAGACAAAAACACGACAAAACGAAAAGACGAAACAAACACAATAGTTTTCCAAAACAGAATAGAACTATAAAAACCACACAAATGATGACAGCACAAAAATATTGAACCCAAAAAAATTCAGCACAACTGTTGAAACGAGACAATAACACGACAAAACGAAAAGACGAAACAAACACAATAGTTTTCCAAAACAGAATAGAACTATAAAAACCACACAAATGATGACAGCACAAAAATATTGAACCCAAAAAAATTCAGCACAACTGTTGAAACGAGACAATAACACGACAAAACGAAAAGACGAAACAAACACAATAGTTTTTCCAAAACAGAAACAAGCGACGTTTCGGGAACTGCTATCTGCTCCCGTCCTCAGGCAGAGACGCACATGGTACGATAACACAGGTGCGACTGAGTAGGGGCTGGAAAAATGAGGGTATTTATCAGAGAAAGGGCTACATCTTGCTCAGCCAAGTGATCACCCGCGCAACGGGTCCTTGAGATACCAGCTCTCATCGCAGTGGTTTTACTCACTCCAGACCACGAATTATGGTAATACTTGTTTCTTAGAGTGAAGAAACGCATTTGAAGTACGAATATATTTACAAATTATGCATAATCAAGTTAAATATTATTTCTTAATTTCTTGGCTAACTTATTGGTTGCGATATGTACACTTTCAAAACTTTTTTACATGCTTTATATTAGCTTCACCTGTATGTTTGTCTGTCCGTCTGTAACTCTTTCGACTAAGTTTTCTTTTCTTGCAAAGCACATACTTTTACCAGTTTAAATTGTTCCTTCCTCTGTGCTAGCCTTTCAGCTTGCTTAACCACGCCGAAAAAAAAATTTTTTTTCCGGTAAATTCTAAGATTATATCCATACATCTAACTGTAAATGATTCGGAGAGACTTTACCATTTCTTTGTGACGTTGCAACTCCAAATAGTTATCTCAGATGGTAATAGGTAGTGTCGATAACTCATTTCCCTATGATAATTATACATAAATATAGTTTAAAAAACTAAAGAAACATGCTTTTAAAGATTATCAAACTAAAAAGTAAAAAATAATTTTAAAATTTAATTTATGACAATAGTATATAAGCAATACTAGTGTAAATGAGAAAAAAGCATGGGGCGCTTAATATACAAAAAATATGGCACAAAGCGCCTCAAGCTTTTTTTTCATTTATACTAGTATTGCTTATATACTATTGTCATAAATTAAATTTTAAAATTATTTTTTACTTTTTAGTTTGATAATCTTTAAAAGCATGTTTCTTTAGTTTTTTAAACTATATTTATTTAATGACTAGTTTCAACTTGTTTTAGTGAACCACTTTTCATATTTTGCCGCCCCCTGATATTTGCCGCCCGGGGCACATGCCCCCCATGCCCCCCCTTAGTTCCGGCCCTGATCTATTGAATCGTATTTATTATGTTAAAGGATTGTCATTCGCACCTTATAGTGATGAAAGTCAAATTTAACTGTACAATACAGAAAGAAAGATTCAAAGCCAACAAAATTGCTGAATAAATAATCACATTCGAAACTTATTTCAATAACATAACGCCATGGAATTTTAACTGATTTTTAAACCTAGTCCTACCATGTTTATGTTCTTAACTGGTTCTGGCTGGAATCAGTGATCGATCAGTGAAATGCTGTTATCAAACAACTGACCGCCCTTGATTAATCTTAACCTTAAGACGTATAAACCAATAAAGAGAAGCTATAAATATTTAGAGAAATGACTTGGCACCATATTTTTGTCGCTAAAAACAGACGTCGTTAAGTATATGAATAGGGACGGTAAAATTTCGAGGATTAATTTTGCGATAGGGTAGGATTCAAACACATTTAACTTTGTGCTGCTTCTGCGACTGGTAGGAACTGAAACAATTTGTGAGTTTAACGACTTTTAGAAACACACTTAAAAGTTTATCTGTGGTCTTCGGTGAATGCCCACCGTACTCAACTGCTGATTTGTGAGACGTCTTAATTAAGTTTCCTGAGATTCGATTCTGATTTGGTTTGATGATTTATTTTCCAGGTAAATTGTTGGCCAGAAGCGACTAAAGAGTGTAAATGTTCGGATTCTAGCCTTTCGCGAAATAAACACCGACCAATCTTTCCCAAGTTCTCTGCTACAGGCCACAGTTGGCAACACTGGTGCGCTAACTGTACCAGCCTCGCGGTCCGCTGCGATCCAGCATCAAGGAGGAGGGAGGGAGGGAGCGTAAATCCCCTCAAGGTCGCCGCTGCTATTTTCGCTTATCGTCGCCGACTGCGGAGGAAAAGGAAGGAAGGGAAAAAAAGGAAGAAAAGGAAGCGGGAAGGATGCGATCAGTGCAAAAAGGAACGGCGCGTAATACCGACGCATGACTGGGCGGAATGCAACCCGCCTCCAGATCTCCAGAGCTCTTCCTCGCTAGCCGGCGGTCCGGGCTCACTGGCTGTCACTATAGCCTGTCCCACGCTTAGGTGGCAGTGCACTGTTGCCAGATTGATGATAACCTGGTTTCTAAAATTAAAAGTCTGTATTTTGTATAATGTTACGAACGTTAGCAAGGCCACGTCACGCGCAGGTGCAGAGCTAGCTGGGCTGCATCACATGCCGCCGTAACATGATATGTGCTGTGCGCACCTGGGTCGCCGCTTTATCTCCCTCCAGCCCTCCGCTCCCCCCGCGCTCACTGTTGGTTTGACATCCGAAACCTGACAGCTGCGGAGTTACGCGAGCCGCCGACACGTGTTTCGAGAGATTTCTGCCGTCGGGTCGGCGCTGAATGACGCGACTGGCCCCGGCCGCTCTCGTGAGTTATGGAATTGCGCCGGGGCCTATATATATGCCCGAGGACGTCAGGGCAGAGAGTCAGTTCGGAGTGTTCATTCGGGAGTTCTCCCGCGGCGGAGTTTCCGGGTGATAGTGACGCGGGTGCGGCAGAGTGGCAAAGTCCTTGGACGAAGGTTCCAGGGCAGGGAGTGAGTGAGTTCAGTGGAGTCGGGAGTTTTCCCGCGGCTGAGTTTCTGGGCGATAGAGTCGCGGGCGCGGCGGAGTCCCGAGCGAAGTTTCGAGCGAGGAGTCGAGCGGATCCTCGGTGAAGGGGAAGTGCGTCGGCGGCGGTGGAGTGCGGAGACGGAGTCCCGCGGCGGAGACCCACGAGGGGTGCTACGGCGAGAGTTGCGCCAGAGGTGCGGCCCAGCGAGGTGTGTGGAAAGAGTGACTGGGGAATAGACCTTTCTTTAAGTGTTATTAATTATTTTCCATTTTAGAATATTTTTGTAAGTGACATAAGTAGTGGCAATAAATAAAACTGTGTTGTATAATAAAATCTTTAATTGGGCTATCCTTTACGAACCCGCGGTAAATCGTAACAATACCATCGTTACTCATAATTAGAGGCAGGCATTTCTCGCAAAATAATCTGGACGCCTTTTGGACTGCAACAAGGTATAGTCGCACCAGCAGTTCCTCCTTGTGATTGACGGCCGTCTGCGAGAGAAGTCGTTTGCTTCCCCACTGGATTATTGTGATTGCTGTGCTATTTTATAATAGTAGACATGCACTTGAAAGAAATTCTACCAGTCACGAAACATAGACAATGCTAAAGTGTTTTAACTCTCAGCTGACCTCGAAATCTTTTCGCAAAATGTGCATGCCCCTACTAATAATTAATTTTAATACATATATATTTTTAGTACACTATTTCTTGATTTTTCTAAGACCATAAAATAGTGTTTATTATTTCAGTTGCACTCATTCGAACAGAAAAATAAGAATTAAATAGAACACATAATTCATTATTTCAGGGGAGAAAATATTTGTAACATTAATTCACAATTAATAACAAGGCATTCCATGTGCAACAAAGCATGTGTAATGTGGAACAGAGCTGAACTTCATAAAATTAAATTGTACAAACAAAATATTAACACAAATAGTTTTAAACCAACATGGCGTCTATCAATTACAGCCCCTTAAAAATAAAAATGAAAGTTATCAGATGATGCTCTTGGTTAAATAGACTACCCCAGGAAAACGTATTTCCACAATTCTCATCCCAAATTTTAACTTGAAATATTAAAGTTTTATTGCAATACATTAAACAAATTTTCATTACATTGCAAAGTTGTGTCTGAAACTTTTGCGCTATATGTAGATACAGGAAAAATTCGCGGGTTCATTTCGTGATAGGCTAAAATACAAATAGTTATACCTCAGTGCTGTCTCTGCTATTAGCTCACAGCTCACCTGGATGACTCTGGGCCAATGAGAAACACCCGACCAAAGCTTTATCGAATCACAGGCTGCTACGTTGGGACGTCTCACAATACAGCAGCCAATGAGTGGGTGACATTTGACCGAGTGTACGTAGAACTGTGGAGTTCATCCTAGAGGTCATTGAACCCGCGAATGTTTCCGGTCCCTAGCTATATGTCTTCCATCTGGCAATAGATCACGCCGAAACAAGAACAGAGCTATTAGCAGACACCGTGCATTGGAATGAGAAAGTAAATGTCCATTTAAATCCACACTGCAATCTAAGGATGAGATGCGTTGCAGATAGGGACTTTATATTCCCTTTGTTGTTACAAACCTCTAAATAAAACACTAACCCGTTTGATGTAAAGGTATGCTTTGTTTCCGACAACCTAAAAATCTTTATTTTGCAATATTTAATTGTTACAAAGTGTATCGACATTATGGACATGTATACAACTATTGGAAAGAAAGATCACACTGATACACTTGATTTTGTTTCTGTGGCAGGTGTTTAGACTTACTGACGTACCTATATACTTTTGTGGTTGTTTTAGCTAGATAACTTGAAAATTCTATTTAAATTCGTTTTGAAAATCTAAAACGGCCCGGAAATGATACTGGGTGCAAGCTATAAACAAAAAACCTCTCCGAAACGAAACGAACTACAGTTGGAAAATAACTATTCCATGCAAGGAAAAAAAACGAAAAGAGAGAGAAAATTTAACGCAGATATATCAGTTGTTGGCAATAGTATGCAGGATACTGCTACTAGGTAGGCTAAATAATAATAATAAAAATTTAAATCTAGTATTTTATAGTTTTGTTTCCCGTATTTTTTGACAGGTTGGTAGGTATACTTCAACCCACCAGCCCCTAAAGGGAATATTCAGTAAGGAAGTTTCGCCAACTTGGGAGTGACGTATCTGTGGTCGAGCACATTTATGCTCTTGTCTCCGGAGAGAACTTGGCAGAGGCAAGTCTGACCTCCACACAAGACTCTACGATCTTGTTCATACTCGAGAAATGGCAAACAGTTCGCTCACTGCCGAATGTGTTGGACACGTTACAGGTTACACTTGACTACTATTTACCTCTGTACTTTGTAAACGTTCTGCGGAAATATTTTCTTATTATTCTTAAACATTGCAATTTAATCGGCGTGTAACAAATGATGGCAATGCTTTGTCTGAACAAGCAAGGATTGTAGTTTCCGAAATGCTGAATTACCAGCCTTCATTTTGCAAGTTCTACAACAATGTAATGTAATTGAAAATCTACAGTGTTTTAAGGTGTAGAATTTAATATAAGATTGGCAACTTCTCTTAGAGAGTTGTGTGCTGCTTCTATTAATGGCTCACAATTTACTTGGTGATCTAAATTCCAATGAGAAGCCCTCAACACCCAGGCTACCGTGTAGGTGATATTTGCCCGAGTATACAGAGAACTGTGGAGTCTATCCTAGAGGTCATAGAAACCGTGAATTTTTCTTGACCCTTAGGTGGGCCACACACTGAAAAAACCTTTTTAATGAAACCTTTTTAATGAAACCAGTTTCATGAAACGTGAAATTTCAATTTCATGAATCCATTCAAGGAAAAAATCATAATATAGGCACACTGGGTTTCACCTAAACAAAATTTCACTAAGTTGTGCAACCAAGGTTTCATGACATTTGTAATTATGGTTTCATGAAACATAGTTTCATCAGTTTTGTATGTCTTTTAAAGTGCCAGATGAATTAGTGTAATTGTTTTCATGAATACTAATATAATTGGTGGTCTGTTTTCAATTATTTCTTTATTTGATGAAGATGTTGATAGGAGATCCTGATTTTATATTTGGGACATTCTGTTAAAACTTAGGAATTC
The DNA here is from genome assembly GCF_032445375.1 of Bacillus rossius redtenbacheri. Classification (NCBI taxonomy): domain Eukaryota; kingdom Metazoa; phylum Arthropoda; class Insecta; order Phasmatodea; family Bacillidae; genus Bacillus; species Bacillus rossius. The sequence continues at coordinate 367,864,116 of NC_086330.1, read as the reverse complement.
CTCCTCATCGGCACTTAGTACCCTGGCAACTACATTACTGCAATTATGTTTATAGATAAGTGGATGAATCCTTTAAAGACGTTTTCCTTTTATTTATTTACTTCGCAGCCACAAATACATAGGGACACCTGTATTTCGCGATTTCATTGCATGTCAAGGTATTTCACAAAACACTGTAGCTTTTTCTAAGAGTCGTGGCAAATTGTGAGGGTGCATCAGTACGGTGACCACATTCTCATTGGCCCCGTCAAGAGCGGGACGACACCTCTCACCGACCTCAGCCAATAATCACAGGAGAAAAGCTACAGTGTTTTGTGAAATACCTTGACACGAAATGTATTCGCGAAATACAGGTGTCCCTACAAATACAGCATTAGCACTTCTTTTTTTCTTTGCAGGACGACAATTTTACAACCAATTTTTTTTTTTTTAGTTTAATTGGCTTGCGGTAAAAATCAAACAAATGTCATGAAATTAATTTTTACGAAACCAGTTACTTGAGCGTGCGGCTCGACTACACTGTTAGATAATAATTTAAGTTTACGGCTTTTTTTATCGACGATATTACCTGAATTAACGAAGAAAACTGAATCTGCGTAAAAACTACGCCGTATTCCAACTCTCTAGTCCAGTGCTCCGCTGTGAGCAGGTTGAACAGGCAAAGGCAAAGGAGGGGGGGGGGGATTGTTGTTGCTAATGACTTGACACGTTTTTTAATTATTTAGATTCGTGCACAATGTAAGCTAAGTGACATCTTTACCTGTTTATTTACGAAGATAACCGTAAATTAACGATAATTAGGGACACCTGTATTTCGCGATTTCATTTCATGTCAAGGTATTTCACAAAACACAGTAGCTTTTTCTAAGAGTCATGGAAAATTGTGAGGGTGCAGCAGTACGGTGACCACATTCTCATTGGCCCCGTCAAGAGCGGGACGACACCTCTCCCCGACCTCAGCCAATAACCACAGGAGAAAAGCTACAGTATTTTGTGAAATACCTTGACACGAAATGTATTCGCGAAATACAGGTGTCCGTAACGATAATTAGAGACGGGAAAAATTCGCGGATTCATTTCACGATATGCTAGAATCCAAACAACTGTATATGCTAGAATCCAAACATCTGTACCTTTATATTGCTTCTGTGATTGGCTTACAGTTCATCTGAAGGACTTTGTGCCAATGGGAAACCTTCAACCAAAAAAGTATCGAATCGCAAGCGTCCCAGTTGACGGGTGTCACGCGCCAATAGCCAATGAGCAGGTGGCATTTGCCTGAGTGTGTAGGGGGTTGTGGAGTCTATCCTAGAGGACATCGAAAAGCGCGAATTTTTCCAGTCTCTTAACGAAAATATGTAACCAGTGTTCTTCGTAAAATGAAGATGAAGACGTGAAGCAATGCGAGTGTAGTAATGTAGAAGTCCCGCTCGAGTACAGGAGATCACTCTCGTGTTCCGAGACCCACTTCCCGAGGTCTGTTTTTCTTCCCGCGCCGCTTGTAGGAGACTCAGGAGGACAGTGCTTCATCGGGCAACTAGCCCCGCTTCACGCCAACAGACTCTGTTAGCGTGCTCCACTCCTGCAGTTAAGCCCCTAGGGGTGGCCGTATGGCCGGAAAAGCAGCTCATCAAACACTGCTCGGTGAAGAGGGGTACATGGTTCAACTATGTTGCCACGTTACCTGGAGCTAGCTGTCAGAGAGCTAGGTAATGTTACCTGGAGCTAGCTGTCAGAGAGCTAGGTAATGTTACCTGGAGCTAGCTGTCAGAGAGCTAGGTAATGTTACCTGGAGCTAGCTGTCAGAGAGCTAGGTAATGTTACCTGGAGCTAGCTGTCAGAGAGCTAAGTAATGTTACCTGGAGCTAGCTGTCAGAGAGCTAGGTAATGCTACCTGGAGCTAGCTGTCAGAGAGCTAGGTAATGTTACCTTGAGCTAGCTGTCAGAGAGCTAGGTAATGTTACCTGTAGCTAGCTGTCAGAGAGCTAGGTAATGTTACCTGGAGCTAGCTGTCAGAGAGCTAGGTAATGTTACCTGGAGCTAGCTGTCAGAGAGCTAGGTAATGTTACCTGGAGCTAGCTGTCAGAGAGCTAGGTAATGTTACCTGGAGCTAGCTGTCAGAGAGCTAGGTAATGTTACCTGGAGCTAGCTGTCAGAGAGCTAGGTAATGTTACCTGGAGCTAGCTGTCAGAGAGCTAGGTAATGTTACCTGGAGCTAGCTGTCAGAGAGCTAGGTAATGTTACCTGGAGCTAGCTGTCAGAGAGCTAGGTAATGTTACCTGGAGCTAGCTGTCAGAGAGCTAGGTAATGTTACCTGGTGCTAGCTGTCAGAGAGCTAGGTAATGTTACCCGGAGCTAGCTGTCAGAGAGCTAGGTAATGCTACCCGGAGCTAGCTGTCAGAGAGCTAGGTAATGCTACCCGGAGCTAGCTGTCAGAGAGCTAGGTAATGCTACACGGATCTAGCTGTCAGAGAGCTAGGTAATGCTACACGGATCTAGCTGTCAGAGAGCTAGGTAATGTTACCCGGAGCTAGCTGTCAGAGAGCTAGGTAATGTTACCCGGAGCTAGCTGTCAGAGAGCTAGGTAATGTTACCCGGAGCTAGCTGTCAGAGAGCTAGGTAATGTTACCTGGAGCTAGCTGTCAGAGAGCTAGGTAATGCTACCTGGAGCTAGCTGTCAGAGAGCTAGGTAATGCTATCTGGAGCTACCTGTCAGAGAGCTAGGTAATGTTACCTGGAGCTAGCTCTCAGAGAGCTAGGTAATGTTACCTGGAGCTAGCTGTCAGGGAGCTAGGTAATGCTACCTGGAGTTACTTGGAGCTAGCTGTCGGAGAAATAGGTAATGTTACCTGGAGCTAGCTGTCGGAGAGCTAGGTAATGTTACCTGGAGCTAGCTGTCAGAGAGCTAAGTAATGTTACCTGGAGCTAGCTGTCAGAGAGCAAAGTAATGTTACCTGGAGCTAGCTGTCAGAGAGCTAGGTAATGCTACCTGGAGCTAGCTGTCAGAGAGCTAGGTAATGTTACCTGGAGCTAGCTGTCAGAGAGCTAGGTAATGTTACCTGGAGCTAGCTGTCAGAGAGCTAGGTAATGTTACCTGGAGCTAGCTGTCAGAGAGCTAGGTAATGTTACCTGGAGCTAGCTGTCAGAGAGCTAGGTAATGCTACCTGGAGCTAGCTGTCAGAGAGCTAGGTAATGCTACCTGGAGCTAGCTGTCAGAGAGCTAGGTAATGTTACCTGGAGCTAGCTGTCAGAGAGCTAGGTAATGTTACCTGGAGCTAGCTGTCAGAGAGCTAAGTAATGTTACCTGGAGCTAGCTGTCAGAGAGCTAAGTAATGTTACCTGGAGCTAGCTTTCAGAGAGCTAGGTAATGCTACCTGGAGCTAGCTGTCAGAGAGCTAGGTAATGTTACCTGGAGCTAGCTGTCAGAGAGCTAGGTAATGCTACCTGGAACTAGCTGTCAGAGAGCTAGGTAATGTTACCTGTAGCTAGCTGTCAGAGAGCTAGGTAATGTTACCTGGAGCTAGCTGTCAGAGAGCTAGGTAATGTTACCTGGAGCTAGCTGTCAGAGAGCTAGGTAATGTTACCTGGAGCTAGCTGTCAGAGAGCTAGGTAATGTTACCTGGAGCTAGCTGTCAGAGAGCTAGGTAATGTTACCTGGAGCTAGCTGTCAGAGAGCTAGGTAATGTTACCTGGTGCTAGCTGTCAGAGAGCTAGGTAATGTTACCCGGAGCTAGCTGTCAGAGAGCTAGGTAATGCTACCCGGAGCTAGCTGTCACAGAGCTAGGTAATGCTACCCGGAGCTAGCTGTCAGAGAGCTAGGTAATGCTACACGGATCTAGCTGTCAGAGAGCTAGGTAATGCTACACGGATCTAGCTGTCAGAGAGCTAGGTAATGTTACCCGGAGCTAGCTGTCAGAGAGCTAGGTAATGTTACCCGGAGCTAGCTGTCAGAGAGCTAGGTAATGTTACCCGGAGCTAGCTGTCAGAGAGCTAGGTAATGTTACCTGGAGCTAGCTGTCAGAGAGCTAGGTAATGCTACCTGGAGCTAGCTGTCAGAGAGCTAGGTAATGCTATCTGGAGCTACCTGTCAGAGAGCTAGGTAATGTTACCTGGAGCTAGCTCTCAGAGAGCTAGGTAATGTTACCTGGAGCTAGCTGTCAGGGAGCTAGGTAATGCTACCTGGAGTTACTTGGAGCTAGCTGTCGGAGAAATAGGTAATGTTACCTGGAGCTAGCTGTCGGAGAGCTAGGTAATGTTACCTGGAGCTAGCTGTCAGAGAGCTAAGTAATGTTACCTGGAGCTAGCTGTCAGAGAGCAAAGTAATGTTACCTGGAGCTAGCTGTCAGAGAGCTAGGTAATGCTACCTGGAGCTAGCTGTCAGAGAGCTAGGTAATGTTACCTGGAGCTAGCTGTCAGAGAGCTAGGTAATGTTACCTGGAGCTAGCTGTCAGAGAGCTAGGTAATGTTACCTGGAGCTAGCTGTCAGAGAGCTAGGTAATGTTACCTGGAGCTAGCTGTCAGAGAGCTAGGTAATGCTACCTGGAGCTAGCTGTCAGAGAGCTAGGTAATGCTACCTGGAGCTAGCTGTCAGAGAGCTAGGTAATGTTACCTGGAGCTAGCTGTCAGAGAGCTAGGTAATGTTACCTGGAGCTAGCTGTCAGAGAGCTAAGTAATGTTACCTGGAGCTAGCTGTCAGAGAGCTAAGTAATGTTACCTGGAGCTAGCTTTCAGAGAGCTAGGTAATGCTACCTGGAGCTAGCTGTCAGAGAGCTAGGTAATGTTACCTGGAGCTAGCTGTCAGAGAGCTAGGTAATGCTACCTGGAACTAGCTGTCAGAGAGCTAGGTAATGTTACCTGTAGCTAGCTGTCAGAGAGCTAGGTAATGTTACCTGGATATAGCTGTCAGAGAGATAGGTAATGTTACCTGGAGCTAGCTGTCAGAGAGCTAGGTAATGTTACCTGGAGCTAGCTGTCTGAGAGCTAGGTAATTTTACCTGGAGCTAGCTGTCAGAGAACTAGGTAATGCTATCTGGAGCTAGCTGTCAGAGAACTAGGTAATGCTATCTGGAGCTAGCTTTCAGAGAGCTAGGCAATGTTACCTGGAGCTAGCTGTCAGAGAGCTAGGTAATGTTACCTGGAGCTAGCTGTCATTGAACTAGGTAATGTTACCTGGAGCTAGCTGTCAGACCTGGAGCTAGCTGTCAGAGAGCTAGGTAATGCTACCTGGAGCTAGCTGTCAGAGAGCTAGGTAATGCTACCTGGAGCTAGCTGTCAGAGAGCTAGGTAATGCTACCTTGAGCTAGCTGTCAGAGAGCTAGGTAATGCTACCTGGAGCTAGCTGTCAGAGAGCAAGGTAATGCTACCTGGAGCTAGCTGTCAGAGAGCAAGGTAATGCTACCTGGAGCTAGCTGTCAGAGAGCTAGGTAATGCTATCTGGAGTTAGCTGTAAGAGAGCTAGGTAATGTTACCTGGAGCTAGCTGTCAGAGAGCTAGGTACAGGTCGTAAACAAAGAAAAAGTACTCGCAAACGAGCACTATTTTAGTTTCTTTTCTTTCTGCAAGAATATTATAAATATTATAATATTTTTATAAATAAATAAACTATAATACATTTCTTCATATATTTGTATGATCTTAATGACCGAACAGCAGTAATAAAACGCGGCCTGTAAACCCAGAAACCAACAACAGACTTACATAATTCTAACAATTTTCTGTGGAAAGATTACCAAGTTACCAAGAAAAAATTTGTAATACTACAATAAATATATTGTAACTTTACCTTACATAAATTGGTAGGTGGGCCCTTTTTAAGTACTAGACAATTCTCAGTAAGATACGGTGTCACCCTGTTGTGCATTCGCTAATTAGGCGACATATTTAACTAGTTTACCAGTTGGACTCAAGTTCATTCGTGGAGACCCTATTTCGCCATAGGTTGTTCGTGGAGGCCCTATTTCGCGATAGGTTGGTGTTTGTGGAGACCCTATTTCGCCATAGGTTGTTCGTGGAGACCCTATTTCGCGATAGGTTGGTGTTCGTGGAGACCCTATTTCGCCATAGGTTGTTCGTAGAGGCCCTATTTCGCGATAGGTTGGTGTTCGTGGTGTCGCTATTTCGCGATAGGTTGGTGTTCGCGCTCTTTAAACTTTTTTTTATAGCCTCTGCGATTTGGCCGCAGTTTACCTTGAGCCAATGAGAAGCTCTCTACCGAACACGTGAGAAAAGCACGGCCAACCCGTTGTAAGATGTCTCGCTTGTGTTAGCAGCCAATGAACACGCTAAAATGACGCATGGTACGCATGTAAGAATGGAGGCGTACGAGGTCGACGAACCCGTGGATTGGTCCAATAATAGGCATACCTATTACACACAGTTATCTTAACATTTGTTCTGTAGAACCCACACGTGGGCTTAGAGACCGGAAAAATTCGCGGATTCATTCGGCGATAGGCTAGAAGTCAAATACGTATACCTTTTAGATGATTTTGCTATTGGTTTTGGTTCATCTGTACGAATCTCAACCAATTATAAACCCTCAACCAAAGAAGGATCAAATCACAGACAAACCAGCTGAGACGACTCACAAGTCAGCAGCCAACGAACTGGCGTTATTTGCCCAAGTGTACAGGGGAATGTGCAGTCTATCCTGAAGGCTATTGAAACCGCAAATTTTTCCGGTCCCTAGGCATACTGCATATACGATGCATAAAAACTGTGATGTGTATTTTTAGTAGCTGATATTTTTCTAAGTGGGGGTTAAGCAATATAAATCTCTTAGAATTCCCGTGCAAACGATACTGGAATGTTTGTCTACATGCCTGAATAGATCTCAACAGGAGGAAAGGGTGAGTTGGGGAGGGAGGGGGACAAACAGCTGCACACCGTCCAATCAGTTGTTTGTGCATCGCCTCGTTAGATCCGTGGACGCGAGATGCTGTTGCGTTCGTCGTATGAATCACATCGGCGGTTCTTCACTGTTAAACTACCCCCCCTCCCCACACCCCTTAACTTTTCAACCGTTAGTCAAACGCACGAGTTCTGGCTGCGAGGTCGTGGGCGGAGGCTTGATAAAGGATTGTCATTACTGTCAAGATAACAGCTTGAAATATCGACAGCGACCTCATGCAAGGCGCCGGCGAAGGAAAAAAAAAGATTTTCTCTCGCTGTCACTTGCTCGCTTATCGAATAATTAATGGATCCAGAGCTCCGCTGCATTCGCGCGAAAAGGAGGAACAAAAAAAAAAGAACCGTCTGATACGCTGCAAACCTCCCCCGTGAATTTTTCTCCTGCAACCATTAATAGAGACCGGAAAAATTCGCGGGTTCAATGACCTGTAGGATGAACTCCATAGATCTACGTACACTCCGTCAAATGTCACCCTCTCATTGGCTGCTGTCTTGTGAGACGTCCCAACGCAGCAGCCTGTGATTCGATAAAGCTTTGGTCGGGTGTTTCTCATTGGCCCAGAGTCATCCAGGTGAGTTGTGAGCCAATAGCAGAGGCAGCACTGAGGTATAACGATTTGTATTTTAGCTTGTCGAGAAATGAATTAGCGAATTTTTCCGGTCTCTAGCCATTAATTCCGAAGAATCTTGTTCGTGTGATACAAAAAAAGCATAGAAAACTACGTCACGGTAAAGAGGTAGGAACATAAAGGCGCAATCTTGGTTACATCAGTTTTTTTTAGATCGTTACAAATATTCACTCGCAGTATTTTTTAAATTTGGCTTTGTTAAATAATAGCCAAATGGATTACAAGAAAATAATCTAGCACATTATTTAGCTCAGGAAATTGTGAGATAAAAATTTTTAGAAAACAAGATGATAGAAAAGGAAAACTGCTTTGGCCTAAAATATCACCGATGAAATGAAACTTGTGAACAGAGAAGAATTAAAAATAAAGCATACCAATGACAGTGTTAATGCTGCCGCAGGTATAGTTCTTTGGAAGAAAATTTGCACAGATCGGTAAATACTTCATTTAATTGTTGATTTAATGGAATGCCAGATGTTAATAATGATAGGACGCTGCATGTAGTTTCTCCAGAGAAGACGTTTAGTATTGAATTAATTTTTGGGTATGACACAACTATAATAATACTTTTAATAGACACTACATATCTTATTGTGTTTGTACGGCTCTTACTGTGTGAGCTCTTCTTGGCAAAAGTAGTTTTTTTATAATAAACTATAGAAAACTGTAATGACATTCAAAGTGTACACTGTTAGTTTGTTTTTTATGTGGAACGGAAAAATAAATCCTGTAAAATTAACAGATATTTGTAATTTTTTACATTTGCATGATAAAAAAAAGTGGTAGACTTTCCAGTATCAACTGCGCGTATTAAAAAGCACGTCAAAACAAAATAAAGTAAAATTGTAGAATATACTATAATCTTTTCAATGGTCCAAAAAAATATGATTGAATGCAACATTAACTTAGAAATAAGATTATGTTCATATTTCCGTAATAAATACTCGATGTTATCTCGAAAAATCTATTTCATATATGCAAAAATAACTATAGCAATTTGTTGTTCATATTTACAATGTGTTCCTTGGCAACTGGTTTCCGAAGTAATTTTTTGCAAAAGTACAGCAATTTTTTGACGTGACGTCTAATAAATCGATGAACGCCGGCTGCACGCACGAAAATGTGTCCCGTTGCGCTCATTGTACGCTTGCGCCGCATCTATCTCTCTTCCACTCGATTGGAACAACCATCGATTTGACTTTTTCGAGGCACATTAAACTTGAAACACTCCCATTCGTTTCCTGCTTTTCCTATCATTGTCCTATCCTTAACAGAATAACACAGATTGGAAGAAGTTAAATAGCAAACATGTATAAAAGTTATAGTTAAAATAATCTTTTCGTTAAAGTAATAAACATATTTGAATTAATGAGTGCAAATAAAAGTAAATTCATCAATTAAATTATTGTAGATTTCATTTCACTCCTTCTTTGTATTCATACAAAATAGTGATAATTCAATAAAAATGATTAAATTTTATTCATAAAAGTATGCAATCATTTCATCAATGTTTTGTTATGACGTTGTCACGTTAAACTATCGTCCGTAAACCGACTTTGCAGACAACCAAATTTTTTCTGTGTAGAAGGAAAAATATATCGTCTTTCTATTCCTTGCTCTCGTGACTCTTGATTCCTTGTAAGCGCGTGTTTACTGTGTCTACGGTGCAGTGGAACACAGGAGTTGGAAGTTGCCGTAGTTCGACGGATCCCACTCGTCTGGGAGCTCGTACAACCCGCCGTTTATCGGAGGTCGACAAGTCCGTGTGTTCGCTGCAGTTTGTGACAGTGTAGAACTTTGACCAGCTGATCTCCGGATGCTGCGAGTTGGCCTTATGACATCTTGCTGCTCGAATCGTGGCTTCTCGGTTTGCGTCACAACAAAAAAAAAAGAGAGAGTAAAAGGCGTCGGGAATAAAACCACTTACCAATCACAGCGCTACTTGGAACGGCTTTTTTTTTTTTTGCACGATTGAACTTAACATGGTTCGAGTGGCGCTCTCACAACTAAATTCGTACGCCCCATTTCTCCCAGTCAAGTGCTCTTGTACGAGATTAACATGTCGTTCTATATTTACATCATTAGTAACGAGGGGTTACCAACCCTGACATTTGCCGCTGTAGCGCGTCAGCTGACTGGCCGTTCATTACAGATCTGAAACACTCTTTGATTCCGTGGCTCTGTGAGTCTGCTGTTTGTCTTCTGTTTGTGTGTGACCAACTTCTAGCTGTCATCAGTGTAAAATATTGCTACGAACGCGAGAGACCAGAGACGCGATGCCAGGTTCGGAGCTGGTTGGCGGCCCTGCACGGCCACGTGCGGTCCGCTGACGTAAGGCATGCCACGCGCGCCTGGCCGGATTACAAGGGTCGTCGATACCCCCTACCCCCCTCTCCACACCACGAGCGTCGTCCTGCCTCGGCGCCGTTATCTATCGGTGAGCGGCCTTGGTAATTCCGCGGGGCCGCCGCGCGGAGTGGCGTGAGCGAACGACGCTATTCTCGACGCTTCGGGCGTCGGGTCGACCCGGTGATGACGCGACTCGCCACAGCTGCTGTCGTCGGTTCTAGAAGGGCGCCACGGACTACTCAAGCAGCTACGCCGGCTTTCGTGGGGCAGTTTTTTTGGCGACAGGAGTTCTGAGAGGGCGAGTGCCGCTCGTGTGGCGAGAGTTCGGCGACGGGTGCCGTATGAGAGTTCACGAGTTCCGAGAGTTCTGCGAGCGAGGGGAATTGCGACTTCGGAAGAGGGTGAGAGACCTTATCGAGAGTGGCGCGACGCGGAGTTCGACTGGATCGTGAGAGTGCGGCGACTGAGTGGCGCGAGACTGTGTGTGTGGACAGGCGCGAGGTGAGGGGCGAACCACTGTCGAGCCTGGCTCCAGTGAGGAGTGCGGACTGCGGAACTTGTCAGACATTGGGTGACTTGAGGATAAACATTTCTAAGTTCCAGTGATTGGTAGAGACCTGCAAAATTCGCGGATTCATTTCACGATAGGATAGAGTCCAAATACTTTTGACATTATTTTGCTTCAGTGATTGGGCCACAGTTTATCTGAAGGACTCTGGGCCAATGAAAAATCTTTACAGAAGAATGAGCGAATCACGATCATTCCAGTCAACAGGCGTTACGAGTCGGTAACCAATCATCAGATGTAATTTGCACGAGTGCATGGAGGATCATGGAGTCTATCCTTTAGGGAGTTGAAATCGCGAATTTTTCCGGTCTCTAGTGATTGGTGATTACGCATTTTTAAGTAACATTATTTATTAGTGACGTAAATATTCGTTACCAATAAAACTGTAATAAAACTTAATTGGGCTATCCCTTACGAACCCAGTTCTTCCCACATAATTCGTAACAAAATTTATGTTCAGAAAATATTCCGCGGGTTCAATGACCTTTAGGCTAGACTCCACAGTTATTTGTAAACTCGTGATATTCTCACTTGTTGATTGGATGCTGGGTTGTAAACGTCCCATCCTAATGACCTTTGTTTCGATACTGCTTTGGTTTGAGGATTTCTCATCGACCCGGAGTCATCAAGAGCATTTTCAGACGCAGCAAAACGGTATAATAATTTTGATTTTAGCCTATCGCGAAACAAATTCGCGAATTTTGCACGGTCTCTTATGTAACGCTTTCACCACAAACTGATTCTTTTTTTTTAATTTTTGTACGCGATTTAATGAGAATATTTTACAAAACTGTTAAGTTATGTCAAAACAATTGACATGTTTTTGAAGCGTGTTATTAGAAGAGACCGGAAAAATTCGCGGATTCATTCGGCGATAGGCTAGAAGTCAAATACATATACTTTTCAGATGATTTTGCTATTGGCTTACTGTTCAGCTGTACGGATCTCAACCAATTATAACCAATTATAAATCACAGACAAACCAGCTGAGACGACTCACAAGTCAGCAGGCAATGAACTGGCGTTATTTTACCAAGTGTACAGGGGAATCTGCATTCTATCCTGAAGGCCATCGAAACCGCGAATTTTTTATTTTTTACGGTCCCTAGTTATTAGTTCTTTAAAGATGACTAAACAGAATTTTCAGTGGCTATACTGTGCAGCGAAGTAGGTATTGGTAACTGCTGGTTTTAAACGAGCATTTAATTTTTTTTCCCTGTTCTCTTCCAAGTATCTAATAAATTTAACGGCCGGCTTTCAATTACGCTCGGTTGTTTAGGTCAATACGTGACCGCTAAAGGTCGCGGACCAACACGTCTTTAATTGTCAGGCCCGTGAGGGTGGGGGAGAGGTTGTTTAACGTGTAATGGGATTCAACAGCGCTGCCGAGTCGGCAGCTAAGGCACTTTACTGCAGGGTCGGCTCCGAAACCGATCGGTCGCACGTTTACAACTTTCGTGTTCGAAACACGTTTTCTTTATCTTTTGTTTAAGTTCCAAAGCCTGGCGCAAACCACGTTTGTATATCTTCCCAGCTCACGGGAGAAGTATAATTAACGTAAAATATCTGGTTTTCCCATTTGATGCTGCTCCTTGAAGAGCCATTATTCGTTCACTAAATAATTCTTTAAACCATTTTACTCCCTCACACGATGACAGTTATGTGGCAAAGCTATTACTTTAACGCCTGCACTTGGGAGTATGGGAAGCCTTCTTTTCACAGACGAGAGAGGCAAACGTCCGATCGTGCATCTTCGGGGGGGGGGGGGGGGGTTTGTTCATTGTAACTCAAGATAACTAATGGTCAATTAGGTAAGGTTAGCTACATTATAAATACTTTAAAACATTGTGGAGGGTTGATTTGGTTAGGATAGCTACATTAAAGATACTGTGAATTATGTAAACGGTTTCCTAGCATGAACTTCGGGGAACTTCGGGTTTGGCTCTTTCGTCTGTGAAATGAAGGCTTCCCTGAGAGTATAGCCATCGCCTTTTTTTTAGTGTGACGTAAAAAATCACTATCTCTTAAATATATCTACTGTACCTGAACGAGCTAAGGGGAGCAAATACTTGAAAATTTCCATTATAAGAAAGGGTCTCTACAATAAAAAATCATTATCTTTATCAATAATAAAATATATTTATTTTTGCACTTCTGAATTGGAAAAGTCACAATAATTTCGCCAATTTTCTTAACGTCACGCTAAACTAAGCTGTTCTGTTTAAGTTAGAGTCCTCGTCGGCCATGTCTTGATTGCATGGTATCAGGTCAACACTTCATGATTGTTTAGGTATTATTAGCAACCCGCCCCGGCTTCGCATAAATGCGATCCACTAATGTGGCGTCGCGTCGTTTAGATTTGATTAGTAGGTACTTATAAGTTTCAAATTCTCGTAAGTGCCCGGTGTTTCAAAAAATTACGAGGGTTATTTTTTTTTCAACCTCCGATCGACTGTAATAAAAAAACGGGAATGAATTGGGAAATTATTTTAATGTCAAAAGAAACGTACATCTTTACTCTATTTTTCCACATAATCACCGTGCAGATTGAGGCATTTGTCGTACCGATGCACCAGCTTTCCAATACCCTCTGCATAAAATGATGCCTCCTGCCTTTTCAGCCACGTTTTAACAGTGCCCTGCAGTGTGATTACAGTTTCATTTCTCCATGGCATGCCCATTAATCGATACCCTAATCGCTCGTACACGAATCGACACGTCTCGTAGTGTTTACCCCCTTCCACCAACCATGTGGAGCGGCCAACTCACACCTCATTTGAAGCTTGGTTATGGGAACGTCAACATGGCTGCAACGATAAACTGTACGGCGAAATGCGAGCTGCGTGGAGTCATCCGTTTCTTACAGGCAGAAGGGCACACTGCAGCAGAAATCCATCGCCGAATGAGTGTTGTGTACGGTGAATAGGCAGGAGGCATCATTTTATGCAGAGGGTATTGGAAAGCTGGTGCATCGGTACGACAAATGCCTCAATCTGCACGGTAATTATGTGAAAAAATAGAGTAAAGATGTACGTTTCTTTTGACATTAAAATAATTTCCCAATTCATTCCCGTTTTTTTATTACAGCCAATCGGAGGCTGAAAAAAAATAACCCTAGTATATTCATACTAACACTGCCGGTAACTAAATAATTTATTTGTAAACAATTTTGACAGTACAAACTATACAAATACAAACAATACAAACAAATTTTGTTTATTAGTCTCAAACGAAGTTGAGAAATATCAATCCGGACGATACAGATACACAAACTAAAATAATAATAACGTAAGAATTAAATAACTCTAGAATTAAATAATTCAAGTGCACCCCCCCCCCCCCCCAAAAAAAAAATTGCGAATGTGCAGGCGACCAGGAACATGAATATCGAAACATAGCTACAATGTACGGTGGGGTACACTTGACTAATAAATTTACAAATGACAGCAAACACATGTATGAAGGTACCAATGTATTAGATTTCCGGTACCATTTCAGGTTCTAAGATAAGAAAAATAAAGTTTGTTGTCAGGTAGCCGGAAAACCACACATTCGAGGACCTCAGAGGTACTAATGCACCATGTACAGTAGTTCACTTGCACTGCCGGCTGCCGGTGCCCGAACCACACATTCGAGGACCTCACGGGTACTGGTGCACCATGTACGGTGGTTCACTTGCACTGCTGGTGCCCGAACCACACAATTGAGGACCTTAAAGGCACTGGGGCACCATGTAGAGTGGTTCACTTGTACTGCCGGTGCCCGAACCACACAATTGAGGACCTTAAAGGCACTGGGGCACCATGTAGAGTGGTTCACTTGCACTGCCGGTGCCCTAACCACACAATTGAGGACCTTAAAGGCACTGGGGCACAATGTAGAGTGGTTCACTTGCACTGCCGGTGCCCGAACCACACAATTGAGGACCTTAAAGTCACTGGGGCACAATGTAGAGTGGTTCACTTGCACTGCCGGTGCCCGAACCACACAATTGAGGACCTTAAAGGCACTGGGGCACCATGTAGAGTGGTTCACTTGCACTGCTGGTGCCCGAACCACACAATTGAGGACCTTAAAGGCACTGGGGCACCATGTAGAGTGGTTCACTTGCACTGCTGGTGCCCGAACCACACATTAGAGGACCGCAGAGGCATTGGTGCACCATGTAGAGTGGTTCACTTGCACTGCCGGTGCCCGAACCACACATTAGAGGACCTCACGAGTACTGGTGCACCATGTACGGTGGTTCACTTGCACTGCCGGTGCCCGAACAACGCATTTGAGGACCTAAGGTACTGGTGCACCATGTAGGGTGGTTCACTTCCACTACCGGTTCCCGAACCACAAAATCAAGGTTCTCAGAGGCACTGGTGCACCATGTAGAGTGGTTCACTTGCACTGCTGGTGCCCGAACCACACATTAGAGGACCGCAGAGGCATTGGTGCACCATGTAGAGTGGTTCACTTGCACTGCCGGTGCCCGAACCACACATTAGAGGACCTCACGGGTACTGGTGCACCATGTACGGTGGTTCACTTGCACTGCCGGTGCCCGAACAACGCATTTGAGGACCTAAGGTACTGGTGCACCATGTAGGGTGGTTCACTTCCACTACCGGTTCCCGAACCACAAAATCAAGGTTCTCAGAGGCACTGGTGCACCATGTAGAGTGGTTCACTTGCACTGCCGGTGCCCGAACCACACAATTGAGGACCTTAAAGGCACTGGGGCACAATGTAGAGTGGTTCACTTGCACTGCCGGTGCCCGAACCACACAATTGAGGACCTTAAAGGCACTGGGGCACCATGTAGAGTGGTTCACTTGCACTGCTGGTGCCCGAACCACACATTTGAGGACCTTAAAGGCACTGGGGCACCATGTAGAGTGGTTCACTTGCACTGCCGGTGCCCGAACAACGCATTTGAGGACCTAAGGTACTGGTGCACCATGTAGGGTGGTTCACTTCCACTACCGGTTCCCGAACCACAAAATCAAAGTTCTCAGAGGCATGGTGCACCATGTAGAGTGGTTCACTTGCACTGCCGGTGCCCGAACCACACATTAGAGGACCTCACGAGTACTGGTGCACCATGTACGGTTATTCACTTGCACTGCCGGTGCCCGAACAACGCATTTGAGGACCTAAGGTACTGGTGCACCATGTAGGGTGGTTCACTTCCACTACCGGTTCCCGAACCACAAAATCAAGGTTCTCAGAGGTACTGGTGCACCATGTAGAGTGGTTCACTTGCACTGCCGGTGCCCGAACCACACAATTGAGGACCTTAAAGGCACTGGGGCACAATGTAGAGTGGTTCACTTGCACTGCCGGTGCCCGAACCACACAATTGAGGACCTTAAAGGCACTGGGGCACCATGTAGAGTGGTTCACTTGCACTGCTGGTGCCCGAACCACACAATTGAGGACCTTAAAGGCACTGGGGCACCATGTAGAGTGGTTCACTTGCACTGCTGGTGCCCGAACCACACATTAGAGGACCGCAGAGGCATTGGTGCACCATGTAGAGTGGTTCACTTGCACTGCCGGTGCCCGAACCACACATTAGAGGACCTCACGGGTACTGGTGCACCATGTACGGTGGTTCACTTGCACTGCCGGTGCCCGAACAACGCATTTGAGGACCTAAGGTACTGGTGCACCATGTAGGGTGGTTCACTTCCACTACCGGTTCCCGAACCACAAAATCAAGGTTCTCAGAGGCATGGTGCACCATGTAGAGTGGTTCACTTGCACTGCCGGTGCCCGAATCACACATTAGAGGACCTCACGAGTACTGGTGCACCATGTACGGTGGTTCACTTGCACTGCCGGTGCCCGAACAACGCATTTGAGGACCTAAGGTACTGGTGCACCATGTAGGGTGGTTCACTTGCACTGCTGGTGCCCGAACCACACAATTGAGGACCTTAAAGGCACTGGGGCACCATGTAGAGTGGTTCACTTGCACTGCTGGTGCCCGAACCACACATTAGAGGACCGCAGAGGCATTGGTGCACCATGTAGAGTGGTTCACTTGCACTGCCGGTGCCCGAGCCACACATTAGAGGACCTCACGAGTACTGGTTCACCATGTACGGTGGTTCACTTGCACTGCCGGTGCCCGAACAACGCATTTGAGGACCTAAGGTACTGGTGCACCATGTAGGGTGGTTCACTTCCACTACCGGTTCCCGAACCACAAAATCAAGGTTCTCAGAGGCACTGGTGCACCATGTAGAGTGGTTCACTTGCACTGCCGATGCCCGAACCACACATTAAAGAACCGCAGAGGCATTGGTGCACCATGTAGAGTGGTTCACTTGCACTGCCGGTGCCCGAGGCGCTCGGGTAGACGTCGCGAACTGTAGTGGCTGCACGTTCTACTTACCGACGCGGCGGCGTTTCATTCCCGACGCTCCTGTGCCGTCTGTGAGCTGCGGGGTTGCCCGGGTTCGTTTTTATTTCTTTTCAAACGTGCAGTTTTCCTTTGCAACCCAGTCGTTACCTCCGGCCCGCGCGCAGGGCTGTCCAAGAACCTCTCGCAGCCGTCTCTGAGGCACTGTCGTGTCCCGTCCCGTATATGTAGTGCCATGTATATTCCGCGGATAGAAACCGAGGCTAGCTGAAAGTTAAAACACTGTAGCATCGTCTGTGATTCGTAATTGGTTGAGTTTATTTCAGGTACACGTCGGGCGTTACAACACCAATCACAGTGAGTCAGTAAGGAAGCATGCGCATACTGAGTGGCTCGATCAAATAAAGGCATCGACGTATTTCGCAAACGGCCGCCAATCACAAGGATTAAACTGTTGGTGCGGATATATCTAGTTGCAGTCTAATAGGCGTTCAGATTTATTCGCGAGAAATTCCTGCCCCTGCCTATCAGTAACTAGCATATACCTAGGGACCAGAAAAATTCGCGGGTTCTGTGACCTCTAGGATGAACTCCATAGTTCTACGTACACTCGGTAAAATGTCACCCACTCATTGGCTGCTGTCTTGTGAGACGTCCCATCGTATCAGCCTGTGATTCAATAAAGCTTTGGTTGGGTTTTTCACAGATATAAAGTTTATGTGTCCTACTGGGGCCGGCTTTAATCGTCGCCACATGCAAATACGCGATTTCTCGCCTTCCTGGTATATGACGAACAGCTGTGTCCCTGACCACCAAAATAACACTGACCAGTCAAAAGCGCCGTGTGCCGCCACAGTATATGCAGGGGGCCGAGACAAAAATATTGAGTTCCGTTGACAAACTTATTTCCAAAGACAAAGTTCAACTTTTAAAGTTTCTTGACGTAAATTTAAACTTCGTACGAAATGGCGGGACTGCTATACAAAATGAGTATCTCTAATTAACACCCGCGCGTGAACTTAAAGTGCTTCCAAGATGGTAGTTCGTTCAAACGCTTTGCACCAAACTGTTACTTATTACGAAAATTAGTTTTGTGCCAAATCCAAACAATACTACGTGTCGCCTCTTTACCTTATCGAAGCATTCTCTTGCGAGGCACTTCCTTTTTTACCCGGCTCAACGTACGGCCCCATCCATGCCAACCCAGGCACGGACTGCGTGGCGCTGTGTCGAAGCATTGTGCACCTCTGCCCGCGGCGGAGTTCCTCCGCACGTCCGTCGGCGGCGACTCGCAGTCCATCACACCCGAGACTAACAGTTCACTCCCAGACCCGCACTATGGCGCTGGTGACGTCAGACTTGAAAGCGACGATACCGCGCCCAGTAGCCGGCCATAGAACCAATATCGATATACAGTATTAAATTAACCGAATCAAACCCAACAAATGAATAATAAATAAAAGAACTATTCACAAAAATTAAATAATTAAAAACACTGCGACTTTCTTTTAAAAATTAAAACGGTAAATTAAGATTGAAATAATTCAGAAAAATCAGAAATGCCGAAATAAAATTTTTAATGTGGCCTGGTGGCCACAACGGTTAACAGCCAATGAACAGATATAATTTTCCCGAGCAAGCAGAGTATTTTGGAAGCTAGCCCAGAGGTCATTGAACCCGCGAATGTTTCCAGTCCCTACGCAAAAGCCCTGGAGCAGGGGATGCGAGGTACAGGTGTTTGCAGCGCAGCGGGCTGGCGGGACGGGCGGGCGGGCCAGGTCGGTGCCCTCTGGGAGGAGCGCACCCGGCGTGACGCTATCGGCGAATGAGATCACGCCTCGGCTTATTGGCCACACAGCACGCCATCGTCTCTCCCCGCGACACTCCCGCCTCTTCCCTGCCGCAGGGCTGCCAGCGGTCCGCGCCTCGCGCCCGCTGGGGTGGCAGCCCTGCTCTCTCCTTCCAGGCCCTCACCATGGCCAACTGCCCCGATGAACCTCCTCCCCACCCCACTAGTCGTAACTCCAAAACCTTTTCTCATTATGTCATTACCAGAGACCGGAAAAATTCGCGAATTCTTTTCGAGGTAGGCGAAAACTCAAATACCTGTACCTTTGGCTTGATTATGCTGTTGGCTCACAGTTTAACTAGAGAACTCTGGGCCAATGAGGGACCATCAGACAAAGAATCATCAAATCACAAGGCTACCCAGTCGAGACGTATCACAAGTTAACAGCCAATGAACAGATAGTATTATCCCGAGCAAGCAGAGGATTTTGTAAGCTAGCCTAGAGGTCCATTGAACCAGCGAATTTTTCCAGTCCCTACAGATAACATGTCAAGATGGACCTCCTCCCCACCCATAGGCGTGCCTACAGGGGGGGCCAGGTGGGCTATGCCCCCCCCCCCCTAATGTAATCACTCAGATAGGCATTTTCTCTAATGCGTTCGTTAATATTCGTATATTCCTGGCACTGTGACACTCAATTGTTTTTCAGTGTTGCAGCGTGCTAATTAACAATATTTTTAAACATTTTATCGTTCTGGAAATACAGCCGCCTTAGTTTATTTAAAACACGAGGTCCCTTAAAATGGCCAAGCAAAAAAAATTTTTAAGAGGTTTGTTAAAGTTCTGTTGTCTGAATTGCTGTGTTTGCATTCACTAAAAAGAAGTTCATTTCAAGGTAGATCTGGACCAAGCTATTGGAAAATTCGAGGGGGAAAAATGTGTAAGTACCCTTTAAACATTTTCTATGAAAAGAAAAACATATTTTCAAGAATTTTAAAATTATACGGATATAAATATTAACTAGTAATCATATCTCGTTGATACTGCACAAAAATATAAACACGGCAATGAGTGAATGTATTTAGGCCATTTAACATTCTAAATTCAGCTTCTGATTTAAAAATTTAGCAGCCCCCCCTCCCCCTAATGGAAATGTCTGGGCACGCCTATGTCCCCACCCAAGTAGTAGTAACTCCCAAAACTTTTCTCATAAATATCAGTCCATGACCATGGCCAAACATAAAGTATTTATTTGCAACAAAGAATATTTGATAGGTACCAAAGGAAAAATGTTTTTAATTCTAAAATTTTTCGAAATGACGCCACACATTTTTTCTGTCGCTATGTAGCAATGTTGGTTATTTTTAAGGGCGTGGTTATTTGAGAATAATCCTTAGATTGTAATGAGAATTTTTTTTTTATCTTGTGGTAGGGAAATATATTCCTAGTACAGCCTGTTGTTTATTTTAAAACAGCGTGTTTCAAGGCCAGTGCGGCACAGTTAAAACTCCATTTTGGCAAAGTTCCAGAGTCATTGTTTGCAAATGTACACGAACTAGTTATTATTGTGTTCTTCGCGCATGCGCTGTAGTGTTCTGGCAACACCCAATTAGCAGAGTGTCTATCCGTAACCTTCTCTACTCGGTGGATAATTTGTACCATTTGGATTCTGGGATTACTTTTTTTATGTGCGACGCATAATGTTCTGTTAGACCACTGTTAAACTGTGCCGCTGCCCGAACACCCAACCTCGAGGGGGTTTTGCGTACGTAAAGAGGGTCCACCCAGGACAAGCGAAATAAAAGAAAGATGTTAATTATCTGTGGCGGAGCAAACCAACGAGTCGTCATTGCTGTTAGAAGCCGGGACACGTACGTAATTGACATAAAGTTTGTATCAAATTTTGCGTCTTTAACGCAGGCCCTGCAGCTACGGGGAAAATATTACAACTGCCACGCGAGAAACGTACCCGGTGATTATTGAAACTACAGAGAGCGCTTGTAACGTAACCGCCCCGGATTTTAATGGGCAGTGCTTTTCGTATGAACGATTTAACAGTGGGTATCCAGCGCCTAGTCCAAGTGTGGAGATCCTTTACAACGGGAGCCACGATACATACGTTAGTAGGCTTGAAGCACATAAACAGCTGATTCACGTTGATCACTGGACTACAGTGCTCTTGACACGACCCCTGAGCCAATTAAGAAACAAGGAAAAGTGTAACCCACCAAATGATTTGGCCTTGGCATGGACCGAAGAGCATTCCGAACATGCTTGACTACATTGAGGCAAGTTGAGTCAAGCCCTGTTGTTAAATGAATCCGCGAAAAATTTCGTGGTTACATTTTTAACAATTCAGGCAAAAGCTGATACATAGAGGCGTGTATTTTTTTTTCGCGAAATAAGTTGATCGTTCATTAGACTGCAATATGTATGCCCACGATAGCGATTTCTTCCTTGTGATTGGCGGCCGTCTGCAAGAGAAGCCATTGCCCTGTTCGGCCGGGCCATTCAGGACGAGTTTGCTTCCGCACCGGACGACTGTGATTGGTTCGCTGACAGTGGACATGCGACTGAAATAAACTCACCCAACCACGAAGCACAGACAATGCTACAATATTTTAACACACAGATAGTCTGAAAATCTTTTTGCAAAAAATGCATGGCCCTACTGATACAAAATAATTAGGGATCGGAAAAATTCGCAGTTTCAATGAACTCCAGGATGAACTCCATAGTTCCACGTACACTCTGTCAAATGTCACCCACTAATTGGCTGCTGTCTTGTGTGACGTCCCAACGTAGCAGCCTGTGATTCGATAAAGCTTAGGTTGGGCGTTTCTCATTGGCCCAGAGTCATCCAGGTGAGTTGTGAGCCAATAGCAGAGGCAGCACTGAGATATAACTATTTGTATTTTAGCCTATCACGAAATGAATTCGCGAATTTTTCCTGCCTAAAAATAATTTAAAATATTTTCTAATTTGAAGCATTAACCAGTCATTTGCTCTGTTTTTATAACGAATCAACATTTCAAAAATAAGATAGTATTACAGAGTTGGATAAATATGGCTTTTCAAGACAGTACATTAAAGAGAAAGCCTTTCTAGACACAAACCTGTAAATTTTGTACTTTCCAACAGACACTTACTATCATGCCTGCTGTATTAAAAATATTGTCAACGTGTTTGTCTGATTCTCCAGGCGTGTGTCGCCTTTCGCCTTGACGTGGGCAGAAGCAACATTCGGGAATAATCAATGAGGGGGCATACTATGTAACTTTCTCAAATTCACTTTGCTGCTTGAGACTGCGAAACTTTATACTTTTTAATTGGGTAAAATATTCGGTGTTCACTATTTTGGCATGCACCTCTACGTATGAAAACAAGTAAAAAATAATTTCAAATGTATGTTTAGAGAGTTCCCATTGGACTTTAAATTTTATCCTTACACCGAATAAATACGCAGATTCATTTCGTGATTGGCTGGAATGTAATCTTTTTTCTAACATTCTGGTTCTGCGATTAGGCCAAAGTTTAATCTGAAAATCTCTGAGCCCTTGGGAAATCCATCAAAGACAGAAGTATTTACTCACAGGTATTCCCTCAATTGATCTCACATTGATCATATCACGTAAGCACGAACAGGTAGAGGACTGTGGAATCTTATCGAGTGGTAGCTGAAACCGAGAGAATGTTTCCAGTTCCTAATAACTTTAAGCAATCGATATGGACTGGAAAAAAACCACTTTTTAGTTTGTATTCAGGGTAGACTTCACAGTCCTCTACATACTCTGGCAAATAACGTCCAATCCTTAGCGGCTGATTTGTGGGTCATCTGAACTGGTTGGCCTGTGATTCGATGCTTCTTTGGTTGGGTATTTAAATTTTAGCCTATAGTGAAACAAATCCGCGAAACTTTCCCGTTCAGTAGACAGTAATCGACTTCAGTTACACCATTTCGCGAAAAAGCTAATCATCAGGGGCATGCACATTTCGCGAAAAGATTCCGAGACTAGCTGGAAGTTGAATCTCTGTAGCATCGTCTGTGTTTCGTGATAGGGTGAGTTTCGTTCAGGAACATGTCGATGATTGTTACAACATCAATCACTAGAGACTGGAAAAAATTAGCGCTTTCGATGACCTCTAGGATAGACTCCACAATCCCCTACACACTCAGGCAAATAGTACCTGCTCATTGGCTATTGAATCGTGACACCTGTCATCTGGGACGCTTACGATTCGATACTTTTTTGGTTGAAGGTTTTCCATTGGCTCGTAGTCCTTCAGATAAACTGTGAGTTAATCACAGAAGCAATATAAAGATACAGTAGTTTGGATTCTAGCATATCGTGAAATGAATCCGCGAATTTTTCCGGTCTCTACCAATCACAGTAATTCATTGCGGAAGCAAAAGCGTCCTTAGTGGCTCGGTCAAACGAGGCAACGACGTCTCTCGCAGTCGGCCGCCAATCACAAGGAAGAAATCGCTGGTGCAGTGTAATAGGCGTTCAGGTTTTTTTTTTTTCCTTCGGGAAGAATGCCTGCCACTTCGTAATCGAAGCTGGCGTGGCGCGAGAGAGCGTCAGGACTTCATAGACGTGTGCTCGAAGCTCTAGTCGCCGACATCATCCGCCCTTGTTTACCGATCCCTGTGCTGCGCGCAAACTGTCACACACTCTGGCGGCAGCAGTTGATCGAGTCAAGATGTCTGCGCGTCTACACCCTGTCTCACGCTTAGATTGGCGAACACTGCTGCCACATTGATACTAACCTGGCTGTCAACATTATAATACATTTTTATACCATCGTTAATCACAATTTTCTAGAATGTTTTTAATTTTAATATTTCTTTATTTCTCTAAGATCATTTAAAACAGTGTCCACTAATAGATTATAGCTAGGGACTGGAAAAATTCGCGGGTTCAATGACCTCAGGGCTAGCTTCCAAAATCCTCTGCTTGCTTTGGAAAATACTATCTGTTCATTCGCTGTTAACCCTGTGATTTGATGATTCTTTGGCTGATAGTCCCTCGTTGGGCCAGAGTCCTCTAGTTATACTGTGAGCCAACAGCATAATAAAATGAAATGAATTCGCGAATTTTTTCCGGTCTCTAGTGATTGGGTGAGTTTATACTTTCAGGTAAATATCGATTGTTACGATACCGCTCACAGCGAGTCAGTGCGAAAGCAAACGCTTCCCGAGTGGCTCGATCAATAGGTAGGGACCGGAAAAATTCGCGGTTTTGACGGCCTTCAGGATAGAATACACAGTCCTCAGCATACTCGGGCAGATAACGCCAGTTCATTGGTTGCTGACTTGTGAGTCGTCTGAACTGATTTGCCTGTGATTCGGCACTTCCTTGGTTGAGGATTTCTCATCGGCCCGGAGTCGTCAAAATTAACAGTAAGCCAATAGCAGAAGCAGCTTAAAGGTATGTTTATTTAAATTCTAGCCTATCGCGAAATGAATCAGAAAATTTTTGTTCTTTCTCTAGCGATCAAACAAGGCAGACGGCCGCCGATCACAAAGAAGTCCATGCCGCGCGCGCGCCACCGGGTGACGTCAAGGCGCGCGTGTTGCCCCCGCGGGGGGGGGGGGGGGGGACCGAGAGGTGCAGATGCGCCTCGGCCTGTTATTCTCGTATGATAATGAGGCGGTGTAATGGACGCCCGGCCCACGGAGAGAGCTTCATTAGCGTCGTCCCGCGTCTCGGCGGGGGTGCCAACATGCCCGGCGCGCACTTCCCCGCCGCGCGGTTACGTCACGAGCACGACCCCGGGAGTCCAGCACAACCGCTACACCATTCCTTATGCGCGAGTTATCTTTATAATTGGATTTTTTTTAAAAAACAAAATTAATGTTGTCGTTAACATCCTAAGTATTAGTGGACGTGATTGGTAGGGACTGGAAAAATTCGCGGGTTCAATGACCTCTGGGCTATCTTCCAAAATCCTCTGCTTGCTGTGACATATATTTTGACTGAAAGGCATCCATCTGTTATAGCATCCTACATAACCTCAATGTGTGGCATTAAAAGTTAACCAAGGCCACTATAACATATGAAAGTTTCATATATGTCGGATCGTTTACATTTACTGTACTATGTGATTATGTATTAACTAAAGAATTAGTATAAATTACTATAGAGAAATTAGAACATATTGCCATTAATAACCAAACATAATATGTTAAAAATAATTAAGACATACTTATAGAAATAAACAACTGGGAAACATACTAACACGCAAATATCAGATTGGTGCTGGTTGTAATTATAGACCTTTGTAAAAATAACAATGTAAAACAAACATCAACAAAACAATTTACATATTAACAAAATATTACTGAGTATTATATATTAAGTAACAAGCTCGTGAACAAATAGTAACGTACCAAGTATTTATATTAGATATAAGTAAAAAAAAAAAAAGGTTACGTTACTCAACAAACATTATTTTAAAAAATAAAATCATCAAACAAATATTAAATTATTGAAGTCTTCTTAGAATTCTTTCTTCAGAATGAATTTAATTGCCGGAAATGTTCCAAAGTGTAGAAATCAATATTATTTCGTTGATTCAAGTTCAATAGTAGAAACTTGCATGATGATCACGCAGAAGTTGAAAACAGTTACATAACCTTAAAATAATAATAATGAAATTTCTGGCCTTTGTTTTGAAGAGGTTAATTCCCAAAAATGAATTTAGATTCCTGGAACACCAAAGCCAGGATGAGGCCCATGACTCGAACCCCCAAAACGGCGGTAACAGATAGGTTGTTACATTTTTAGATGGTTTTTACATCCGCACCAAAAAATTACATGCCAAATGGCCGAAAAGAAAATGAAAAAGGGCAAGGTAAGTCTTTTTCGTTTGGCACGACAGAAATCATAGAATTTACAATAAGTAGAGGGTCTACAAACAAAACAAAATATTCATAGAACCAGAATTGTAGTACTTAGTGTTTCCCTTACACATTTGATTATAATAGAAACAAACACATTTAAGACATTATTAATTAAATAACTACACAAAACTTTAACATTAAGATAATGAAATATGTAAAGATAAATAAATATTAAATAGAATCTTTGCATAAAAATTTTAAAATTTATTTAACATGAAAGATTAAAAAAAAAAGAAATGTGAATAAATTAATAAAAATACTATCTGTTCATTGGCTGTTAACCTTGTGATACGTCTCGACTTGTGATTTGATGGTCCCTCATTGGCCCAGAGTCCTCTAGTTAAACTGTGAGCCAACAGCATTAATCGACCCGAAGGTACAGGTATTTGAATTTTCACCTACCGCGAAATGAATTCGCGAATTTTTCAGCTCTCTACTTATAGAACTCCACCGTTTGTTATGAAACGGAAACGGAAAATTTTATATTTAGATTTTTATTTGATTGTTTTTAACACTGTATTCTTCAGAAAATGGTTCAATGTATCCGTTAAAAAAACCTCATAAGTAGATAATACTATTAATTACATTAAACACGCCTGTTAAGTTTGTACGAAAGACATGCTTGAAAAAAACACGCCTGCAAATTCCCGATTTCCTGGCGAAATTCCCGATTCTTTTGTGTATGAGGAAATTCGAGTTATAATGGGGAATAAATAAATAATTATAGCCCTCGAAGGATTACTATAATTAATCATTTCAAAATAATACCCCTGTAACCTTACACTGTAAAATATTTTAGTCCTTTTTCAAGGGAAAATCCTCAGAAACTCGGTTGCCAACGATACCACTTGTAAGACTGCAAGGCAGAGTTTTGTACCAAACTACGAATGGTACTCTTGTATTTAGATGTTATCCTGGAATGAGTCGGCGGCCATCTTGGATTTTGGTTGTCTGCTATCGGCCGCCATCGTGTTGTAGATGTATTTAATTTTAACATTTCAAAAAATATTCATTGGAAATCATTGTCACATTGGGCTGGTTTAAAACCGAAGGAAGCTGTTTCACATGTTAAGATACGATGCTTATCACTTCGTTGTTTGTAATGTATTTTGAAATCAAGGGAGCTAGACTCCACACTGCATATTCTCAAGATATGGTGAACAATTCATTGGCTAAAACTTGTATATGGCGTATAAATGTTAGCACTGGAACGAACTAAGTGTTTTAGGAGAGACTTGATTCCTCTATTTGCTCTCGGGCCAATGTCGCCTGGTGTATTTGTGTTAGTGATGCGTAGGGGTATACATTTTGTCGTAAAAAAAAAAACAACCGAACGCATATTAGACGGCAACAAAGTATAGCCGTTCCAGCGGTTTCTTCCTTGTGATTGGCGGCCTATCTGCGAGAGAAGTCGTTGCCTTGTTTGACCCGAGCGAATTACTGTGTTTGTCGTTGTTACAGTAGACATGACTCCTGAGTGAAACTCACCCAATCACGAAACACCGACGGTGCTACAGTGTTTTAACTTTCAGCTAGCCTTAGTATAATTTCTCGAAATATGCCATCCTTAGAGACTAGAAAAATTCGCGCTTTTGATGACCTCTAGGATAGACTCCACAACGCCCTACACAGCTCATTGGCTATTGACTCGTGACACCTGTCAACTGGGACGCTTGCGAGTCGATACTTTTTTTATTGAAGGTTTTCTATTGGCTCAAAGTCCTTCAGATAAACTGTAAGCCAATCACAGAAGCAATATATAGGTACAGTTGTTTGGATTCTAGCATATCGTGAAATGAATCCGCGAATTTATCCGGTCTCTCATAATTTCTCGAAATATGCCATCCCTTAATGATGCGAGGGATGATAAGTGCGGCGCTCTAGTGTGGTGTTGACTATGAACTGGCGCACAGACTTCTCGTCGTGCATAGCAACTACGAGAATTGAGCGGTGACCATGACATTATACGGCGGAGAGATGGGGGTAAGGGGGTAGTGCAAATCCCTTGAGCGCTTTCAAGAATCTGTACCGAGTGTTTCGTGCATTACGTAGGGACCGGAAAAATTCGCGGTTTCAATAGCCTTCAGGATAGACTGCACATTCCCCTGTACACTTGGGCAAATAACACCAGTTCATTGGCTGTTGACTTGTGAGTCGTCTCAACGTGTTTGCGTGTGATTCGATCTTTCCTTGGTTGAGGGTTTATAATAATTGGTTGAGATTCGTTCAGATGAACAGTTAGCCAATAGCAAAATCATCTAAAAGGTATATGTATTTGACTTCTAGCCTATCGCCGAATGAATCCGCGAATTTTTCCGGTCTATGCACAAGCAATATTCTGAAAACAGCCGGACGTGCGGAGCACTGGGGCAGTAACGGCGCGGCGCCTCGCGAAGCTCAGCGCACCTAGTGCGGAGCAGGACGACGCCCGACGACGCCCGGGGTCGACGCCCGCCGGAGAGGCGGCTGTCCTCGACGAACATCGCGGCTATAAACAGAACGAGAGTCAATGGGAGAGGTCGTGTTCCTCCGCTTCGACCCCGCGCCAGTGACGTCACTGCGAGCCTCGCGCATGTTATTCGCGAAGAGAGATTTCTCGAGACCAGTGTCGACGCGACGTAACCTCCAACGCCCCTCGGGAACCGACCCAGTGGCAAGGGCGTGGCCATGTTGGTTCCACGTCCAGAACACTGGCTGTCGGCGTACCAACCATCATCAACGAGGTAAAGCAGTAGTGACTGCGTACCAAACATCATCAGACGTGGTAAAGCAGTAGTGACTGTCTGCGTACCAACCATCATCAACGAGGTAAAGCAGTAGTGTCTGCGTACCAAACATCATCAGACGTGGTAATGCAGTAGTGACTGTCTGCATACCAACCATCATCAACGAGGTAAAGCAGTAGTGACTGCGTACCAAACATCATCAGACGTGGTAAAGCAGTAGTGACTGTCTGCGTACCAACCATCATCAACGAGGTAAAGCAGTAGTGTCTGCGTACCAAACATCATCAGACGTGGTAATGCAGTAGTGACTGTCTGCATACCAACCATCATCAACGAGGTAAAGCAGTAGTGACTGCGTACCAAACATCATCAGACGTGGTAATGCAGTAGTGACTGTCTGCGTACCAACCATCATCAACAAGGTAAAGCAGTAGTGACTGCGTACCAAACAACATCAGACGTGGTAAAGCAGTAGTGACTGTCTGCGTACCAACCATCATCAGACGTGGTAAAGCACAATTTCCCGCAATGATTTTGGGCGCAACAAAATGGCGCTGGCGAGGTAAAAAAATGTGCCTTCAACTATACGTCACAGCATGCCGTCTTCCTGACTCAGTTCCTAACTCCATGACCCAGTGCTGAGGCAAGTGTGTCGGCCATGTTGTTGGCGCGTGCAGCTGCAGTTCTGCCTCTGTAAGCCCGTGTGTTCTGTGCCCTCCGGCGAGCTCTGCAGATACGGCGTACAGGCGGGGGAGCCAGCAGCGGCCATTGTTCTCCCAGGAGCGCTATTAGCCGGGGCTGTTTTGTTCCTGTGTGGGGGAGGGGAGGGGAAGGCAACCGCCGGTTGTCCGCCGTTGCCAAATTATTAATAACGTCGGTGAAAACGTGAGGCTTTAACCGGCAACTACGTGCACTATCAAGATCGACCACGGCGGCTTCCAAGCGCTGCGAGTTCTCGTGCTGTCCTGTCGACTGCAGCGCTGCCGCATCCTCCTGGGTCCTCGGCCGCGTTCCGTTACTGCGCTCTTGCGCTCCGAGCACACACAGTTTCCCTTGATGCGCTAGTGGGCCCTAGGCCGCGTTCCGTTACTGCGCTCGTGCGCTCCGAGCACACACAGTTTCCCTTGATGCGCTCGTGGGCCCTCGGCCGCGTTCCGTTACTGCGCTCGTGCGCTCCGAGCACACACAGTTTCCCTTGATGCGCTCGTGGGCCCTCGGCCGCGTTCCGTTACTGCGCTCGTGCGCTCCGAGCACACACAGTTCCCCTTAATGCGCTCGTGGGTCCTCGGCCGCGTTCCGTTACTGCGCTCGTGCGCTCCGAGCACACACAGTTCCCCTTGATGCGCTCTTGGGCCCTCGGCCGCGTTCCGTTACTGCGCTCGTGCGCTCCGAGCACACACAGTTCCCCTTAATGCGCTCGTGGGCCCTCGGCCGCGTTCCGTTACTGCGCTCGTGCGCTCCGAGCGCACACAGTTCCCCTTGATGCGCTCGTGGGCCCTCGGCCGCGTTCCGTTACTGCGCTCGTGCGCTCCGAGCGCACACAGTTCCCCTTGATGCGCTCGTGGGCCCTCGGCCGCGTTCCGTTACTGCGCTCGTGCGCTCCGAGCGCACACAGTTTCCCTTGATGCGCTCGTGGGCCCTCGGCCGCGTTCCGTTACTGCGCTCGTGCGCTCCGAGCGCACACAGTTCCCCTTAATGCGCTCGTGGGCCCTCGGCCGCGTTCCGTTACTGCGCTCGTGCGCTCCGAGCGCACACAGTTCCCCTTGATGCGCTCGTGGGCCCTCGGCCGCGTTCCGTTACTGCGCTCGTGCGCTCCGAGCACACACAGTTCCCCTTGATGCGCTCGTGGGCCCTCGGCCGCGTTCCGTTACTGCGCTCGTGCGCTCGGAGCGCACACAGTTTCCCTTGATGCGCTCGTGGGCCCTCGGCCGCGTTCCGTTACTGCGCTCGTGCGCTCCGAGCACACACAGTTCCCCTTAATGCGCTCGTGGGCCCTCGGCCGCGTTCCGTTACTGCGCTCGTGCGCTCCGAGCACACACAGTTCCCCTTAATGCGCTCGTGGGCCCTCGGCCGCGTTCCGTTACTGCGCTCGTGCGCTCCGAGCACACACAGTTCCCCTTGATGCGCTCGTGGGCCCTCGGCCGCGTTCCGTTACTGCGCTCGTGCGCTCCGAGCACACACAGTTCCCCTTGATGCGCTCGTGGGCCCTCGGCCGCGTTCCGTTACTGCGCTCGTGCGCTCCGAGCACACACAGTTCCCCTTAATGCGCTCGTGGGCCCTCGGCCGCGTTCCGTTACTGCGCTCGTGCGCTCCGAGCACACACAGTTCCCCTTAATGCGCTCGTGGGCCCTCGGCCGCGTTCCCTTACTGCGCTCGTGCGCTCCGAGCGCACACAGTTCCCCTTAATGCGCTCGTGGGCCCTCGGCCGCGTTCCGTTACTGCGCTCGTGCGCTCCGAGCGCACACAGTTCCCCTTAATGCGCTCGTGGGCCCTCGGCCGCGTTCCGTTACTGCGCTCGTGCGCTTCGAGCACACACAGTTCCCCTTAATGCGCTCGTGGGCCCTCGGCCGCGTTCCGTTACTGCGCTCGTGCGCTCCGAGCACACACAGTTCCCCTTAATGCGCTCTTGGGCCCTCGGCCGCGTTCCGTTACTGCGCTCGTGCGCTTCGAGCACACACAGTTCCCCTTAATGCTCTCGTGGGTCCTCGGCCGCGTTCCGTTACTGCGCTCGTGCGCTCCGAGCACACACAGTTTCCCTTAATGCGCTCGTGACGACGCTCATGAACTTAATTCTCTGTGTCATGAAAGGAAAGCTGTGCACTAATGGTACTATTAGTTCTAAAAATACCAAACGTTACCCAAGTGTTCAGTCACTACTTATATATAAGCTGAATTCGACGGCCCTGCTTCGGAAACATGTTGATCACATCGTCGTAAAACGAATTATTTTTTGTTATTTTTTGCAATACATTTTTTTTTCAATTGATAACAAAGACAAAGCTGAGACCCGCGATTGTCCTTGAGAGTTACGAAGATAATATGTTTTTATTCTCTTCAGGACAGAGAAGGATCGTTCTGCAGATGAACTAGTAGTCGGAATCGTCAACACCAAACAAATAAGTTTCCATGCTTCGGGAAGAGTTTCGTGCAAATCATTCAAGTACAAATATTTATGTAACTCAGCCACGCTGTTCTTGTGAAATTCATTTGAAGAATAAACCACGGAAAGTTCGCTTCTCGGTCTGGCAAAATCGAAGCATTGCCCATAAGAAAATTTTAAGGACTGGAATAGTTTTTCGGGAAATGATCGTGAATAAATAGAAAACTCAATGAAATTGAGCAAATAAATGAAGAAAAGACTGCCAATATCACCAAATCTTTGACTTATTTTTTCTTTAATTATGTCTATGATTTCAATATATAATCGTCTGTAACAAGTCTTTTTGTCATCCGAAATGTTATCTATCCGTTGTCTTTTTTTGGGCTGACTATCTTCTGTCAAGCTACCAAATTGATCCTCTATTTTGCACCAGAAATCATCGAAACTGTCACGTAGTTTCTCAAGATATTGCTGAAATTGTTCTACCCTTTCAATGCATTTTTAACACCACATAAAATAAAGATTTTTCTAAACCTTGTCCCTAATGCGTTTATAATATCTCGCACTTTAACCACGGTTCAATTATTGATAATCGCTGTACTACGTTAGGGATCGTCCATTAAACACGTGAGGCTCGAAAAGGGGGGGGGGGGGGTCGGGAAAAACAACGAAGTATCACAAGGGGGGGGAGGGGGGTGTAGAGAGATATCACGTGTATTTATTTTTTCGCACAATTTCTACTAAATCGAAAAGCGACGCGTGACCTTGACTCACCGTAGCCAGGCAACAATATCCCCGCCCGCCACAACATGAACCACCCGGCTCGGTTTGCCAGTCGCCAGTAAGACTGTGATTTTGGCGCCGCGCCGAATACATGCGTAAATCACATATAAGCCTTTCCTTTATTATTTTTATGCCAGTGAGAATAAACCTGCAACCTTAATGTGTGTCTCTGGACATTTTTATCACTGTGCTTAATTTTCCATAATTAAATTAGATTATACCGTAAAATGGGGCTACTTTGACATATTGTGGAAGTTTTTTGGTGGTTACTTTTTTTTAACATCCTAAATTAATTATATATTTGCTCCATCATAACAATGTGTCCATTGGCTATCAAATTCATATCAATAACACGCCCCACTAGCTGCCCAAAATTTTATATATTTTTTTTAAAAAGTGTCAAAGTTACTCCGAGTGTGGGGTTACTTTGACAAGGCATTTAAATGCAACTGATGTCAAATATCTAAAGCGTAATGGTTACTTTGACATTATTTTGATAAACAAATATTAATATTTTATTCATTATACACAAAATTAAATTAAAAACGAGTTTTGCTAAGCAATATATCATTTTTATTAAAGGCATATTTAACACAATAATATCAAACACTAAGGGTACAATTATAGGCACATAACCAGT
This sequence comes from Bacillus rossius redtenbacheri, assembly GCF_032445375.1. Classification (NCBI taxonomy): domain Eukaryota; kingdom Metazoa; phylum Arthropoda; class Insecta; order Phasmatodea; family Bacillidae; genus Bacillus; species Bacillus rossius. The sequence goes on along the minus strand of NC_086330.1, from coordinate 367,831,358 downwards.
CTTGAAATCAATATTATGATGATTTCGAATGTTCCTGGACTCTTTTGACGCGTTTGTGCCCTCGGCGTACTAGGGCATTTATCGCCCCCGGGTCATCTGTAATATTTGTCTCATCAAAATAATAAATTAGAGCAGGACGTGTATCCTGTATCCTGGTCTCAGATTCTCAAAAAAACTATTTTATCTCGTTAGGACCCACTGATGCCCTTAAAGTTTTGATGTTTGTGGCCAGTCTTTGCGTGAGGTAGTTTCGAGCTGCAAATTCGTTCACAAAGTCGGCGAGTCAGGTGATCGCAAAGCAAACCCACGCGCCCCCCTCACCCCACTCCCCCCATACTATGCACTAACCCACTCCCCGCACTCACAGCAATCCCCTTCTGCCTCACAAGGTCACGCGAGTTCGCTCCGCACACGTTTACACCATATTTTGGCACTCTGTTAAAGTAGCCCCAAAAACTGTCAAAGTTACCCTTAAAGTCAAAGTAACCCCGTTTTACGGTACCTATATTTAAAAATAATATTCTGAAATTTTAAAAAAATATTTAATACCAAAAAAAAAACACGTGATTTATGGGGGGGGGGGGGGGGTGTTTAGTCTGAAACCTCACCACAAATCACTAGGGGTGAGGGGGGGTTAAAAATTTGCTAAAAATACATCACGTGATTAATGGACGACCCCTTACATGATTAAAACAAGAAATCTTTTGTCAGGCCAATCATGCGCTAAGATTGTCGTGGAGGAGAATTTCCCCTTTCCCCTTTCCCCTTTCCCCTTTTCCCGCTTCGATAAGTGGTGTCTGAATTTCCAGTCGGCTGATAGTGGCTGCAAGCAGGAAACCATCTGCTTACAGCGTGCACGGCTGGGTTGTCAATTTACAGGCGGATGGTAACGGGATGCCCAGCTGAGCGGACCTCCGCCCTTCCTCTGGAACGCATATTCTAAGAAGGGGGTGACGGTCTGGCCAATAAGAGCTCGCAGCTGCCTGTATTCAAGAGGAGAAGTGCTTACAGAGGGGTGTCGCGCTGCTGCAGAGGGGAGAGGGCGAGTAGGCAGCTCGGTCGGCTTCAGCCAGCCTGTAGGGATGACTAGGGACACCTGTATTTCGCGATTTCATTTCATGTCAAGATATTTCACAAAAAACTGTAGCTTTTTCTAAGAGTCATGGCAAATTGTGAGGGTGCAGCAGTAGGGTGACCACATTCTCATTGGCCCCGTCAAGAGCGGGACGACACCTCTCACCGACCTCAGCCAATAACCACAGGAGAAAAGCTACAGTATTTGGTGAAATACCTTGACACGAAATGTATTCGTGAAATACAGGTGTCCCTAGTGATGACTTGCGGTTAGGGAGGGGTGTCCACTGTCTAACATATACAAACAGCGAGGCGTCAGTGAGGTTAGCTATTCAAGCGTTTATCATTGATAGATGCCACTTTAGAATGCATTACCACACATGTAGGACATTTTCAAACTGCAAGCACTGCTTACAATGCTTACGTAGAATACTCGCCCCTGGTTAGTGTACAATAAACGCTGTCTGGTGACAGCCCGCGCCTTGGCCGCTTGTGCGCGGAGACTGCAGCGCTGCGGCGGGCAGACCTCGCATCTCCGCGGACCCACGCGACCGACAACAATGGCCGCCATTACGCGCGCTGCTCGTGGGCGGCGGGTCGCCAGGCGACGACCAGAGTCGCAGGTGCTGTGTGCAGACTGCCTCCCGGGCACAGTACTGGGGTGCCTCCCATTTCAGGTCATTATTAGAGTCCGGAAAAATTCGCGAATTCATTTCGTGACAAGATGAAATTCAAACACGTGTACAATTCTGCTGGTCCTGCTATTGGCTCGCAGTTTGACTGGAGTTCTCTGGGCCAATGAGAGACTATCGACCAAAGAAGCATCGAATCACAAGCTACCAGTGGAGACGCCTCACCAGTTAGCACCCAATGAACACGCATGTCTGCTTGAGAAATTCAGAGGATAGTGGAGGCTATTTTAGAGGTCATTGAATCCGCGAATTTTTCCAGTCCCTAGTCATTATTTTATATATATATATATTAATCACTGATCAACTTATAGACTTTTTCAATTGTTAAACTTAAAAAAATGAAAAATATATACAGCGCATACTTTTTGCATAATTATCTGCCAAAGTTACATTTTTTAACGTTTTTGGGTTGTAAAAATAAGGAGAATTTAATTTATTGCAGAACTGAAACTTTTTAGGTTCAACTGCAATGCCACTGGCTACGTCAAGAAATGGTTTGAATTTCTTTCAGAAAATATTAATTAATTTTACCTGGCATGTCAATATTCTCAAATTTGGTAAAATTTTTGACAGTCAAGAAACATGAAATAAGTTTTTGTGATAGAAGTGCAAACCATATCATGAAGTAGCCAGTGGCATTGCAGTTAAACCTAAAAAAAAAGTTCCAGTTCTGCAATAAATTAAATTCTCCTTATTTGTACAACCTAAAAACGTTAAAAATGTAACTTTGGCAGCTAATTATGCAAAAAGTATGAGCGGTACATATATTTTTTTCATTTCGTGAAAGTTAAACAATTGAAAAAGTCTACAAGTTTATCTGCTGTTACCTCCTGTCCGGAAAAGAAGGACAGGAGAACAAGCGTCTCAATCACAGAGATAGTATATCAAAGTAAACAATATAAAGTTTATTTATAAAAAAATGTTTCTCAATTAACATAACACTATAGACAAATATCAGATCCCCAGGCTTGACACAATAACTCCAGACACTTTCATCAGATGGCGACTCTAGCGAGCACGTCGCCTAGCTGTGAACTGCAGTTACTGTAAATATAAAACCTTGACCTGGAATGGGAGGCACCCTCATAACACGAGCAACTGGGAGACCGAGGAGTCCCAGGAATGAGAGAGGTGTGGGTCTGTGTCGGTACTGCCTGTAACCTCGGTGTGGGGGCTGGCACTGGTAGTAGTAACCTGGGTGTATACGGCGGCTGGTGGCTGTCCGGTGGCGTTCAATGTTGAAATGGGTATAGATCGGAAAAAATCGCGGATACATTCGGCGATAGGCTAGAAGTCAAATACATATACCTTTCAGATGATTTTGCTATTGGTAGGGGCGGGCATTTTTCGCGAAAAGATTTGAACGCTTATTACACTGCAACTAGGTATACCCGCGCACCTGTGGTTTCTTCCTTGTGATTGGCGGCCGTCTGCGAGAGAAGTCGTTGCCTTATCTGACCGAGTCACTCAGGACACGTTTACTTCCGCACTGAATCACTGCGATTGGTGTTGTTACAATCGATATGTACCTGGGAGAAACTCACCCAATCACGAAACACAGACGGTGCTATAGTGTTTTAACTTTCATATGGTTAAAAATCTTTTCGCGAAATCTGCATGCCCCTAGCTATTGGCTTACTGTTCATCTGTACGAATCTCAACCAATTATAAACCCTCAACCAAAGAAGGATCGAATCACAGACAAACCAGCTGAGACGACTCACAAGTCAGCAGCCAATGAACTTGCGTTATTTGCCCAAGTGTACAGGGGAATGTGCAGTCTATCCTGAAGGCTATTGAAACCGCGAATTTTTCCGGTCCCTAGAAATGGGTCTCCTCAGCTTCTGCGTAGCTGTCCAGTCATTAGGTACTTGTACCTCCACCTGCCATGTAACAGATCCGTCATTTACTCTTTTGATTAAGCCCTTAAGGCATCAGGTACCGTGAGTTTGAAATCCGCACAGCCTAAGTAGACTGAGAAACATTGTGGCGATTTAATATGGTTGTGGAGAGAAATGGGTTCGTAAGGGATAGCCAAATTATGTTTTTTTCCCCACAGTTTTATTAATTACCAATATTTACATCACTTATAAATAATATTACTTAAATATGCCTTGTCACTAGAGACTGGAAAAATTCGCGCTTTCCATGACCTCTAGGATAGAATCCACAATCCCCTACACACTCAGGCAAATGATACCTGCTCATTGGTAGAGACCCGTGAATTTCGCGGATTCAATGACCTCCAGGATAGACTCCAATATCCTCTACACACTCGGGCAAATGCCAACTGTTCATTGGCTGTTGACTTGTGAGTCGTCTCGACTGGGTGGCCTGTGATTCGACACTTCTATGAGTGAGGGTCTCTAATTGGCCCTCAGTCCTCCAGATTAATTGAGAAATAATGAAAGAAACAGCATAACACGAAATGAATCCGCGAAATTCACGGGTCTCTACTCATTGGCTATTGACTCGTGACACATGTCAACTGGGACGCTTGCGATTCGATACTTTTTGGTTGAAGGTTTTCCATTGGCTCATAGTCCTTCAGATAAACTGTGAGTCAATCACAGAAACAATATATTGATACAGTTGTTTGGATTCTAGCATACCGTGAAATGAATCCGCGAATTTTTCCGGTCTCTACTTATCACCAATTACTCGCACTTAAAAATGTTTATTCACGAGTCACTCAGTGTCCGTCAAGTTCCACAGTCCGCACTCCTCACTGGGCCTCACTCCTCGCGGAACTCTGTCGCCTAAGGCCGGCGGCCGGCTTCCCTGCTTAAGTAGTCCGTGGCGCCCTTCTAGAACTGACGAGTGCGGGTGGGGCTAGTCGCGTCATCCCGGGTCGACCCGACGCCCGAAGCGTCGAGAATAGCGTCGTTCGCTCACGCCACTCCGCGCGGCGGCCCCGCGGAATTCCCAAGGCCGCTCAGCGATAGATAACGGCGCCGAGGCAGGACGATGTGCGGGGTGTTGAGGAGGAAGGGGGGTAGTGACGACCCTTGTAATCCGGCCAGGCGCGCGTGGCATGTCTTACGTCAGTGGACGGCGCGTGGCAGTACAGGGCCGCCAACCAGCTCCGATCCTGCCGTCGCGGTCTGGTCTGTCGCGTTCGTAACAATACATTTTATTTTATCTTTGTTTTTACAACTTAACTACAATTCGCTAACTTAAATAGAGAAAATTAGCACTCACAAAAGCAAGTTGGGGAAATGAGAAACCTTCAACCAGCGAAATGTACAACCACAGACATACCCACTTGAGAGTCAGCAGCCAATTAACTGGCGGCCTTTGTCCGAGAATAAAGAGTATTGTGTAACCTATCCTCAGGGGCGCAACAACAGGGGGGGGGGATAAGGGTATTTTGCCCCCCCCCCCCCCCGCTCTGAAACCTTGAAGTGGGGGCAAACGGGGGCAAAGAAAGTGCTGTGTAATCAATTTTTAGATAATAAAACTGCTTAAATAGCACCATTTTCTACCTTGAAATACAAATTTTCCCCGGGGAGGACCCCCGGACCCCCTGCTTCAATAGGGGGGATCTATGATTCTATATAAAAAGGTATATTGTCCCCCCTTTGGAAATTTAGTTGTTGCGCCCCTGCCTATCCTGGAGGTCATGCAACACGCAATTATTTATGGTCCCGACGTGTGGGCGTGGGGCGGTATTTGGCCTGTCGGGCACTTGGGCCGCTCTCGCTCCGAGCAGCAGGCAGGGAACAATGGACCATCTATAGGTGCGGGCAGCGACGACAATTCAGCTTCTAATGAAGCAGTCGCGTGGTTGGAGGAGCTTGTGCGCGTGTTATTGATGAGGGGGGGGGGGGGAAGGGGTGAGTCCCACACGTGCTTCTTCCTCGGTTACACGCCCTGTCCCGCCTTCGCGAGCGTCAGCGAGCTCGTTCACATTCCTCACTCGTTCACATCCTCACTCGTTCACAATTCCTCGCTGGCGCGCCTGGGGCATGCCGGTCGCAACTGGACCCCCGGGGCAATTGGCGGGGATCCGCTTCTCGAATTCGTTTAGTCGCGAACTAGAACCCTCGTCCCTCCCAACTGTGGTCGTGGATTGGACAGCGGTTATTTGGACACGCCCCTCTCCCGCGACCGTGAGCCAATAGATGTCCAGCTGGGAGAGAAGTAAGATAATCAGTAGGGCCATGCATATTTCGCGAAAAATATTCTGAGACCAGCTGGAAGTTCAAACACTGTCGTATCGTCTGTGTTCCGTGATTGGGTCGGGCTCACGTCTACTGTCACAACACCAATCACAGTAATTCAGCGCGGAAGCAAACGCGTCCTGAGTGGCTCGGTCAAACAAGGCAACGACTTCTCTCGCAGACGGCCGCCAATCACAAGGAAGAAATCTCTGATGCGGATATAACTTGTTGCAGTCTAAAAGGTGTTCAGATTTTTTCGCGAAAAGTACCTGCCCCTAATAATCAGGTTGTGCCAACTAACAAGGACCAACATTTTCTGGCTAAGAAATCAACCCATGGGTAGGGACAGGAAAAATTCGCGGGTTCAATGACCTGCAGGATGAACTCCATAGTTCTACCTACACTCGGTCAAATGCCACCCACACATTGGCTGTTGTCTTGTGAGACGACCCAACGTAGCAGCCTGTGGTTCGATAAAGCTTTGGTCGGGCGTTTCTCACTGGCCCAGAGTCATCCAGGTGAGTTGTGAGCCAATAGCAGAGGCAGCACTGAGGTATAAATTTGTATTTTAGCCTATCGCGAAATGAATTCGCGAATTTTTCCGGTCTCTAGCTATAGCGCTTTCGCAAATTGTGTTTGATTTGGAATTTCCCCAATATATTTTACTATTTAATACCGAATAGCGGTGAAGAGTCTGGCAAGTTTGCATGATTATGATCACTTGAGTGACCGTTTGCAGTTAAAAAATAATGTTTACTAAATGTTATGTCTGGTGAATAATTTTGTATCCCAACCAATGCAAGAGAGCTATCGGAATAAATATTCATAGGAAACTACCTCAATTAATATTAATTACATAATAAGAACATGCAATTAGCAACCCGCCATGTGATTTTTAAGCCGTAAACTTCGTGAAAAGTCAACCCGCAAGAATTTATTTTTTCTATATAGACTCTTCTAAGTATTTTGTGATGACAACAAAATAATGTTCTCCCAACCCAACCACTAATTAGTGGAAAAGAATTTTGGTTGTCACTAATAAGCTACTTTGTGGACAGTACAAAACTATTATCTTGTAAACACAATATATGTGGTTGGGTATTCATAAAATATTTTACAGGGTCTGTATTCACTAAAAGATTGGTAGGGTCTGTATTCATTATAAAGATAATCGTATCCTTTTATATAATTGGTGGGTTCTATATTTACTAAAATTTGGATCTGGCGTATATTCACTAGAGACTGGAAAAATTAGCGATTTCGATGACCTCTAGGATAAAATCCACAATCCCCTACACACTCAGGAAAATGCCACCTGCTCATTGGCTATTGACTCGTGACTCTTGTCAACTGGGACGCTTGTGATTCAGTACTTTTTTGGTTGGAGGTTTTTCATTAGCTGAAATTCCTTCAGATGAACTGTGAGTAAATCACAGAAGCAATATAAAGATACAGTTGTTTGGATTCTAGCATACCGTGAAATGAATCCGCGAATTTTTCCGGTCTCTAACGTGAAATTTAGGGGCAGGCATTTTTCGCGAATAAATCTGAACGCCTATTAGACTGCAACAAGGTATATCCACCTGTTTCTTCCTTGTGATTGGCGGCCGTCTGCGAGAGAAGTCGTCGTCTTATTTGACCGAGCCACTCGGGACGCGTTTGCTTCCGAACTGAATTACTGTGATCGGTGTTGGTAACAATCGACATGTTCCTGAAAGAAACTCACCAAATCACGGAACACATGAGATGCTACAGTGTTTTAACTCTCAGTTTGTCACGGAATCTTTTCGCGAAATATGCATGCCCCTAGTGATATTGTTGGAGTGCGCAAATGCCAATGTGTGGGCCATGGCCGAGTGCTTTAGCCGCGCGCAGACGAGCGTGAAGGGGCTCATGACCCCATTGGCCGGCGATGAGCGCTGCTCTGTGTCCGGACGGCAAGCCCGCCTCTGCGTGCAGCACAGACGAGGTGGCGCAGACAACCGGGCCGCTTGACACGTGACAAGAGGCCAGCCGAATGTCAAAACTCTGTAGCAGTGTCTCGTGTTTCGTGGTTGTCCGGGTTTTACTTCAGGTGCACGTACCACTGTCAGCGCACCAATCACAGCCGTCCAGTGAGGAAGCAAACGCGTCCTGAATGGCCCGGCTGAACAGGGCGATAACTTCTCTTGCAGACGGCCGCCAATCACTAGAGACCGGAAAAATTCGCGGATTAATTTCACGGTATGCTAGAATCCAAACCACTGTACCCTTATGTTGACTCTGTGATTGGCTTACAGTTTATCTGAAGGACTTTGAGCCAATGAAAAACCTTCAACCAAAAAAGTATCGAATCGCAAGCGTTCCAGTTGACATGTGTCACGAGCCAATAGCCAATGAGCAGGTGGCATTTGCTTGAGTATGTAAGGGGGTTGTAGAGTCTGTCCTAGAGGTCATGAAAACGCGAATTTTTCCAGTCTCTAATTATTTCAACTATTTCATGCCATTACAATTTTTTTTTGCTTGTGGTATTTAAATATATTAAAAGATTTTCAAATATCGTACATAACATAAAACCTATTGACAGCATCATTACAATTTTAGCCGCCCCTGAAAAAAATTCAAATACCAAATGCCAACGTCTTCACAGGGAAAAAGTTTTAGCTTCTAATATTGTGTGTTTTTGCACGTTATTTTTAATAAATTTGAAAATTCGTAATAAAATCATATTTGATTGTTTATAAAAGGATATTTCTTCCAAATAAGTTTTTATTTAATGATTTTTATAAACTGAAAGGTAAATTTTAATTCAGTCCTAGTATGTACTGAAAGTATAAAATCAGATGGCGTAGAGTTTTAGATTGGCCGCTCATATGTTGTCTTTGTCTTAAAACCCTTTATTTTTGGTATACCATTAATAAAAAAATATAAAAAATGTTTTCCCAAACACCCTGAAAAACTGAGGTTTCTGTGGTTTTGAGAAAACTCGAATTTTGATTGATGTTTTAATGATGTACTAAAATTAAAATGTTTTATGACGAAGGCTTCAAATGAACGGTTAGTTAATCCAAAAATGTATACAACATGATCTTATGCTTTCAGTTCACGCCTTAAAACCATTAAATAAGGCTTTTTTTTTACCACGCTTTTACTAGCTTGAACTGTAGGATTGAATGGACTATGTAATAAAAAATTTACATTCAATTTTTACTCATTTTTCGACGTCCGAATGTGCTGAAATTTTGCATATGTTTAAAGAACCACTGACAATGCAATATTTTGGTAACTTAAGACCTTAGAGTTAATAGGGAGTGGAGAGATCAGAGGGTTCATAAACAATTAATTTCGAGCTATGGGTAATAACCATGTTTTTTGTGTATCCATAAGGTCGGGGCATGATGGGAATTTGCCCCTGGGTCGACTGTTACCATCGGGAGGGGAGGTAAATATCCAAAATTTCGACAATTTAAAAAAAAAAAAAAAACAATCAATGCTTTTTCGATTTTGAGTTTTTCCGATCCAAAAGGTCGGGTTATAATAAAAAATGTGCCTTGCGGAAAAAGGTTATTGATTGGGAGGGGGGGGGGGGCAATGTCCTAAACAATCGAATTTTTTTAAAAAAATACTCTTTTTGATTTAGAGTGTTTCCTCGGTAAGGCTATGGTCAAAAATGTGCCCGGGGTTTGACTATCTCCCCCTCGGAATGGGGAGGGGTAATACCCCTAAATAACGAAAATTTAAAAAATGTTTTTTTTTTTTTACTTTCATTACGAAAATGAATATACGTAATTAATAGAAATATGAACTTAAAAATAGTAATGAGGTGCTTGATAACATCTGTCTTAAATTTTCTATCAGTAATAAAAATATGTTTTGAAATAGAATTTCTATCACTAATTTTATGATATAGTCATAACAATTTTTTTAGGAAGTAGTAATTACGAAAATGAAAGAAGAGAGCACCCCACGCTTTTAGTTATACAGGGTTGTGGTGCATTAATTAACTGTTGGACAAAAAACTTAAAAATTTAAATTTTATTCTTTAATATTTGGTTCATTTAACGATAAAAGCTGTTTTAGTTTTGTTTTTAAACTATAAGTTTATTTAGTATGAAAACCTTTTATGAACATAAAATTAAATATATTTATATTATGAATTAATGCAAAATTATGCGCAAAATCATAAAATAATGTAGGATAAAACGTGCGTTGGCTTCAGGCAATCCTCATTAATACATATAATGCTCAACTAAAGCCAAAATTGAAGTAGCTTGGCTTCTGGGTTGTAACCGCGTCCTTGGCGAATAATTCACCGACGTTTCGGTCGTCATTGCAGTCGCCATCATCAGGGAGCAGTTAGTTACCTGATGATGGTGACTGCAATGTCGACCGAAACGTCGGTGAATTATTTGCCAAGGACGCGGCTACATCCCAGAAGTCAAAGCTACTTCAGACAAGGGCCGTGAAAGCCTGCGAGCATTATTAAAGCCAAAATTATAATTAGAGACCGGAAAAACTCGCGGATTCATCACGATATGCTAGAATCCAAATAACTGTACCTTTATATTGCTTCTGTGATTGGATTACAGTTTATCTGAAGGACTTTGAGCCAATGGAAAACCTTCAACCAAAAAAGTATCGAATCGCAAGCGTCCCAGTTGACAGGTGTCACGAGTAAATAGCCAATGAGCAGGTGGCATTTGCCTGAGTGTGTAGGGGGTAGTGGAGTCTATCCTAGAGGTCATCTAAAGCGCGAATTTTTCCAGTCTCGAATTATAATATAGATTTGGCATAAAACCGTTGAAAGCAAGACGCGGTGTTTCGACTCCAATCTGTGCACACTAACTGGCGGGAGTTGTCGTCCCTGTCATTCACGATCCAAGCTGTCACTCCTCCGGCCGGTCTTCACGATGACTGACAGCTCTGCCCACACGGCGGACATGACAGCTCGCTAGCTCCGCGCGCCCGGGTGAATACATCTGCAGCGACAAGCCCAGATGCCAGCCGCGACGGAAGATGTCCTGCTGCTACCAGCTGCGCGAGACACACGCGGGCCTGCAGTTGCAGTGATTCAGAGGCGCGGCAGTATCGCGGACTCGTGTGGGTCGCAAGCTAGACTGCAAACCTTTATGCTCATGCTCAGTGTCCGTGATCGGTAGGGACCGGAAAAATTCGCGGGTTCAATGACCTGCAGGATGAACTCCATAGTTCTAGGTACACTTGGTCAAATGCAATCCACTCATTGGCTGCTGTCTTGTAAGACGTACCAACGTAGCAGCATGTGATTTGATAAACTTTGGTCGGGCGTTTCTCATTGGCCCAGAGTCATCCAGGTGAGTTGTGAGCCAATAGCAGAGGCAGCACTGAGGTATAACTATTTGTATTTTAGCCTATCGCGAAATGAATTTGCGAATTTTTCCTGTCTCTATATATTATATATACGGTTGGTAATATATAAATGCAATCTAATCAAAATTTTTTAAATAATTCTCTGTATTCAATTTTAATAGGCAATAAGCACGATTATGATATTAATTATTTAATTTAGTAAAAAAATCGTGATATATTTTTGTTACCTAATATTTTTTTATAATAATAAATGTAATATTTTACAATTTATAATTTAAATAAATTATACATACGGGAACATAACCTCACTTACATAAATACGTTTGAACAAGTTTATAAACACAATTTACGTAACTTAATTCACAACGAATAATTTTTTTAAAATTATATGGACCAGTATTCAATATCAATAGAGACCGGAAAAATTCGCGCTTTCGATGACCTCTAGGATAGACTCCACAACCCTCTACACACTCAGGCAAATGCCACTTGCTGATTGGCTATTGACTCGTGACACCCGTCAACTGGGACGCTTGCGATTCGATACTCTTTTGGTTGAAGGTTTTCCACTGGCTCAAAGTTCTTCAGATAAACTGTAAGCCAATCACAGAAGCAATATATACGTACAGTTGTTTGGATTCTAGCATATCGTGAAATGAATACGCGAATTTTTCCGGTCTCTAAATATCAATCACTAAATTTCTGAAAATTAGAGTACCTATTTCTTTTCCTGACATGTTCAGTAAAAAAAAAAAATATGGTTGTTTTGTTATTGATAGGGACCGGAAAAATTCGCGGTTTGGAGGGCCTTCAGGATAGACTGCGCATTCCCCTGTACACTTGGGCAAATAACGCCAGTTCATTGGCTGCTGACTTGTAAGTCGTCTCAGCTGGTTTGTCTGTGATTCGATCCTTCTTTGGTTGGAGGTTTATAATTGTTTGAGATTCGTCCAGGTGAACAGTAAGCCAATAGAAAAATCATTTAAAAGGTATATGTATTTGACTCCTAGCCTATCGCCGAATGAATCCGCGAATTTTTTCCGGTCTCTAGCTTATTGAATGTACGCCCCGTTGTTCGCGAACAGCCTGTGAGAAGCTCCTGAGGTTGCGAAGCGGGAACGCGGGGTCCGGAGAGCCGACACAGCCCCCGCGCGGACACTGAAGGTTCTGGCGCCCCCAAGCGGCGGTGTGCTCGCTGGACCGCGGCCAATCGGCGCCTCGCTCTTCATTGTGGTCGGCGGCTCGTGTCGAATGGCTCGCCTCTGCGCGCCGGCCAGTCTGCCCCCTTATTTGCCTTGCCCCCTGCCTCCCCCTTCCGCTACACTGATCAAAAACAGCTTCCCCCCCCCCCCTCCCCTATGGCCGCGCTGTCCACCGCGGGGCACAGGTACTAGCACACACGCAGCACTAGTGTGCAGCGGAAAAACAGCTCAAGTCAAGATATTACTCATACCTAGGGACACCTGTATTTCGCGAATACATTTTGTGTCAAGGTATTTCACAAAATACTGTAGCTTTTCTCCTGTGGTTATTGGCTGAGGTCGGTGAGAGGTGTCGTCCCGCTCTTGACGGGGCCAATGAGAATGTGGTCACCGTACTGCTGCACCCTCACAATTTGCCATGACTCTTAGAAAAAGCTATAGTGTTTTGTGAAATACCTTGAAATAAAATGAAATCGCGAAATACAGGTGTCCCTACTCATACCTAGAGACCTGAAAAAATTCGCGGATTCAGTGACCTCTACTATAGCTTCCATTATCCTATGCATTTCTCAAGCAAACTCGCGTGTTCATTGGGTGCTAACTTGTGAGGCGTCTCCACTGGGTGGCTTGTGATTCGACGCTTCTTTGGTAAAAGGTCTGCCATTGGCCCAGAGAGATCCAGTTAAACTGCGAGCCAATAGCAGAACCAGCAAAATTGTTCACAAGTTTGAATTTTAGAAACGAAATGAATCCGCGAATTTTTCCGGTCTCTAACCATACCTAGAGACCGGAAAAATTAGCGAATTCATTTCTAAAATACAAATATTTATACCTCAGTGCTGCCTCTGCTATTGGCTCACAACTCACCTGGATGACTCTGGGCCAATGAGAAACACCCAACCATAGCTTTATCGAATCACAGGCTGCTACGTTGGGACATCTCACAAGACAGCAGCCAATGAGTGGGTGGCATTTGACCGACTGTACGTAGAGCTATGGAGTTCATCCTGCAGGTCATTGAACCCGCTAATTTTTCCGGTCTCTATCAATTGTTCCCTTGTGATCGTCAGCAAGAGATGTCATCGCCCTGTTCAAGAGGGGCCATTCAGGATGCGTTGGCTTCCTCGCTGGATAGCTCTGATTGGTGCCCTGACAGCAGACAAGTAACTGACATACTCACCCCTCTACGAAAAAAACTGACAATGATACAAAGTAATGTTCGCATGCTTTCACTGCCATTGTCTGAAGTAGCTTGGCTTATGGGTTGTAGCTGCATCCTTGGCGAATAATTTACTGACGTTTCGGTCGACATTGTAGTCGCCATCATCAGGGAGCAGTTACCTGAGCAGGTAGTCGGTGAAAAATTCGCCAAGGACACGGCTACAACCCAGACGCCAAGCTACTTCAATGCCACAAAGTGTTAACTCACATCTGGTCTGGAAGTATTTTCTGTTTAAATTACATGATCCTGCCGATGATACAGCCAGGATATGAACCTGTCGAAGTATCCCTACAGCAGCATCGCTATATCTATCCGATCTGAAAGCCTTTACTAAGCGGATTCTGAACATGGGTTTCAACTTCCAGGACAAGATATCAAGGGGTAACGGGGAAGGGCTGAATTTAAATATTAAGCACGGATCGTGTATTTTAGGTGCATTTAAAGGCGAACACACAATAAACCGGAGATTTAAAAAAAAATGTTATCAGTAGGGGCATGCAGATTTCGCGAAAAGATTTCGAGACTAGATGAAAGTTATAACACTGTAGCACCGTCTGTGTTTCGAGATTGGGTGAGTTTCTCCCAGGTACATATTGATTGTAACAACAACAATCACCGCGATTCAGTGCGGAAGTAAACACGTCCTGAGTGACTCGGTCAAATAAGGCAACGACTTCTCTCGCAGTCGGCCGCCAGTCACAAGGAAGAAACCGCTGGTGCGGGTATACCTTGTTGAAGTCTAATAAGTGTTCAGATCTGTTCGCGAAAAATGCCTGCCCCTAGTTATCAGGATATATTTACTTAATGCACTTCTCAATAACAAATACTTATAGACGTGCAAACAGCCCTAGAGAAAAACAACTCTTTATAAGCTTCAATAAGAATGACGAAACTTGCACTTAATTATTACCGTACGTTTGCGTACAAGAACAAAGGAGTACATTTAAATACAGCAACACTGACATAATAAAAAATTTATACTAACTGTGAAAGGGTTCATATCCCGTTAAGCTAATGTAGTAATCCCCATAAATATACATTGAAGTACAAGCAGTACGACAGGAAATAAAGTCCTATCACGCTCAATTGAATGGGACTATGCCCATAACGAGAGACCCGGAAATTTCGCAGATTCGTCTGGCTTCAGAGTAGAATGTAAGGTAATAAGTGTGCTCAACCCCATGTTCGCTTTCCCATTGATTGATTTCTTAAGCGAGGGCATGTTTATCCTTGTTAATCGGCACTACCCGATTCGCGTACTTCTCTCCTAGCTTGGGCGACGTTGGCTCACGTTCCAATCATGAACACACTGCGAGAGTATGAAGGTTTACATTGCTACTAAATGAATGCGCGAAATTCCCGTGTCTCTACCCATAACTATGCTGACAAATAAATGGTAAACGTGAATATAGATACCGTCAGGCGCGTAGGAAGCAAATATTTGATGGAGGGGGGGGGGGGGGCAAAGGAGAGTATCAAAGTGAAGTCTTGCTGAATGCCTGGAAGGCAGCGGTGTGTAACCCGTGTCGCGAGGACGACGGACGCCCCTGGACCTTGGTGGTCGTGACGGGCGTGGCCGCCGATCCGAGGGCGCTCGTGATTGGCGGGTGCTTGCCCCCTGAGTGGCCAATCCACCGCGCCCCGCCCCCGCTAAGACACGCACCACCTCGATCAGGCGAGACTCCGCTGTCCTCGGGCGCTTGTCTGTTGGCCCGAGCCTTAGTACCTGCGAGTAGCCTCTAGTAGCTCTGAGTAGAGACCGGAAAAATTCGCGGGTTCAATGACCTCCAGGATGAACTCCACAGTTCTGCGTACACTCGGTCAAATGCCACCCACTCATTGGCTGCTGTCTTGTGAGGCGTCCCAACGTTGCAGCCTGGTGATTCGATAAAGCTTTGGTCGGGTGTTTCTCATTGGCTCATAGTCATCCAGGTGAGTTGTGAGCCAATAGCAGAGGCAGCACTGAGGTATAACTAGAGACCGGAAAAATTCGCGAATTCATTTCGCGATAGGCTAACATACAAATAGTTATACCTCAGTGCTGCCTCTGCTATTGGCTCACAACTCACCTGGATGACTCTGGGCCAATGAGAAACACCCAACCAATGCTTTATCGAATCACAAGCTGCTACGCTGGAACGTCTCACAAGACAGCAGCCAATGAGTGGGTGGCATTTGACCGAGTGTACGTAGAACTGTGGAGTTCATCCTACAGGTCACTGAACCCGCGAATTTTTCCGGTCCCTAGGTATAACTATTTGTATTTTAGCTTTGTCGCGAAATGAATTCGCGAATTTTTCCGGTCTCTACCAAAGACCACAATAACAAAAATGAATTGAAAATAAAGGAAAAAAAAAAAAAAACATGAATCAATCTTACAAAAACAGAAAAAAAATATACTAAATAATATATAAATGAAAATAAGGATAAAACAGTAAGTACAATATAATGTTTGACGTATATCTACCCAACTGCAAAGAACGTAATAGAAGTCGTGTCTGTGCTAAACTATATAACTTCCCCCCCCCCCCCCCCGAACAAAGCTGTTGCAATGTACTGGTCTCGGGAGGGCCTTGATTAAAACATCGCTCGGAGTGACACGTCGGGGGGGGGGGGGGGAATATGAACGTGGAAGGGCGTCGTGCTCGATGGGGGGACATAAATCTTCAACGGGGCGGGTTCCGTCCGACCTTTGATTACGTTGGCGATCGTGTCCCGGCAGCGGAGAGGCAATCACCGCGACTGGCACCGGCGCGCGAGTCATTGGCTTCCCTGCGACCAATGGCCTTCGATTGGAGACGTGACCAATTCTCGTTACGAGTCGGCAGCGGCGGTACGGGATTGGAGGGCTTTCATCCCTGGCAAGAGCTGCGGCCGAGCGCGCTGCCTGATAGTTAGAGCCACGGAAATCTCGCGGATTCATTTAGTCGCAAGCTAGAATGCAAACCTCCACACTGTCGCACTGTGCTCATGATTGGACCGCAGTTACTTGGACACGCCCCTCTACGACCGTGAGCCAACTTTGTCCAGCTAGGAGAGAAGTAAACGAATCAGGTAGTGCCAAATAACAAGGATGCTAAGAAATCAACCAATGGGAAAGTAAACATGGGTCGAGCACACCTATAACTTAGAATAGTATCCTGAGGCCAGAGGAATCCGCGAAATTTCCGGGACTCTACTGATAGTCCTTCTGGCACGAGGCCGCGTTTAATTACTAGAGACCGGAAAAATTAGCGGGTTCATTTCATGATATGCTAGAATCCAAAAAACTGTATCTTTATATTGCTTCTGTGATTGACTCACAGTTTATCTGAAGGACTTTGAGCCAATGAAATACCTTCAACCAAAAAAAGTATCGAATCGCAAGCGTCTCAGTTGACAGGTGTCACGAGTCAATAGCCAATGAGCTGGTGGCATTTGCCTGAGTGTGAAGGGAATTGTGGAGTCTATCCTAGAGGTCATCGAAATCGCGAATTTTTCCAGTCTCTTTTAATTACCGTCAGGCTAGGACCGTGCTGCATGGGCCTAAAGACTGAAAAAATTCGCGCTTTCGAAGACCTCTAGGATAGACTCCACAATCCCCTACACACTCAGGTAAATGCCACCTTCTCATTGGCTATTGACACGTGACACCTGTCAATTGGACGCTTGCGATTTGATACTTTTTTTGGTTGAAGGTTATGCATTGGCTCATAGTCCTTCAGATAAACTGTGAGTCAATCATACGATGCAATATAAAGATACAGTTGTTTGGATTCTAGCATACCGTGAAATGAATCCACAATTTTTTCCGGTCTCTATATAGTCCACATTTTAAATCAATAGGTTCATTGATTGAATTACATCCAAAATTTTCACTTTTCTAATACTAGTAGGATTTGATAGAATACTGTATATCCATACATTTAAATAAGAGTGTCATATTGAGGACAATCGTTGCGTATAATTACAATTAGTAATAATATTATAGTCTATACATAGGGTTCGTTTCCCTCACTGTTTTTTTAAGAGGGAGGTTTTTTAGTTTATGTGATGAGATCTATAGTCTTAAGTGTGTCATATTGAGGACAATAGTTGTGTATAATTAGTAAAAATATTATAGACTATCCATAGGGTTCGTTTCCCTCACTGTTTTTTTTAAAGAGGGAGGTTATTTAGTTTATGTGATTAGTTCTAGTCTTAAGAGTGTCATATTGAAGATAATAGTTGTGTATGATTGGTAAAAAATATTATAGCCTATCCATAGGGTTCGTTTCCCTCACTGTTTTTTTTTAAAGAGGGAGGTTTTTTATTTTATGTGATGAGTTCTTGTCTTAAGAATGTCATATATAGGACAATAGTTGTGTATAATTAGTAAAAATATTATAGACTATCCATAGGGTTCGTTTCCCTCACAATTTGTTTGGGAAGAGGTTTTTTTTTTTTTAGTTTATGAGATTAGTTCTAGTCTTAAGAGTGTCATATTGAGGACAATATATGTGTATAATTAGTAAAAATATTATAGACTATCCATAGGGTACGTTTCCCTCACTTTTTTTTTTTTTTTTTTTGGGAGAGGGATAAATTCTATTCTTAACATTTGATGGGATTCGACTGAAGGTTTACCGCACCCACAGAAACTGTTCGGTTCATGGTTGTTACAGCGGCCGAACGAAACATGACTGGGTTTGTTCTTGTCGGCAGGTACGTGTTTGCCGCGAGCAGCAGGACCAGTGTCGAGTGATCGTGTTGTTGGCGGACATGGCGCCTCGAACAAGGTATGCGCGTGTCCTCGGAGATTCCAGTAATGATCTCGTTGCACGTGACTAGCCAATTTATTCAGAGCGTCGTCGATTTTTTTTTCCCCTTTTCTCCGTCGTGACTTCGAACATAAATCTCGAAATAAAGCCATGTTCAATTAAAAACACAAGCAGAAATCACTTTGAATCATATCGAACCACAGAATGAGTATTGGTTACAATAAAACATGAAATATAGAATATAAATATAAGTAAGGCCATGCATGTTTCGCGAAAAGAAACCAAGGCCAGTTGAAATTTAAAACACTGTAGCATCGTCTGTATTCCGTGATTGAATGAGTTTCTTTCAGGTACATGTCGACTTTTAAAACACCAATCACTAGAGACCGGAAAAATTCGCGAATTCATTTCGCGATAGGCTAAAACACAAATATTTATACCTCAGTGCTGCCTAAGCTATTGGCTCACAACTCACCTGGATGACTCTGGGCCAATGAGAAACACCCAACCAAAGATTTATCGAATCACAGGCTGCTACGTTGGGACGTCTCACAAGACAGCAGCCAATGAGTGGATGACATCTGCCCGAGTGTACGTAGAACTATGGAGTTCATCCTAGAGGTCATTGAACCCGCGAATTTTTCCTGTCCCTACCAATCACAGCGAGTCAGTGCGGAAGCAAACGCATCTTGATGGCTCGATCAAATAAGGCATCGACGTCTCTCGCAGACGGCCGCCAATCACAAGGAATAAACTGTTGGTGCGGGTATACCCTGTTGCAGTCTAATAGGCTTTCAGATTAATTCGTGAAAAATACCTGCCTCTAAATATAAGAAACAACCAAAGGAAATCGTAACGAAAAATACTTGGTTTCAAAGAAAATTTTTTTTTATTGGTTATTACAAAATATCCTTTTGGAAGCCAGTTGCCAAGAAATTGTTTGTAATACTATATTAGTATATTTGTGCAAAAAATTCTTATGTTTTTTTAGCATATATGAAATACATTTTTAGAAAAAATACTGAATATTTCTTGACGCGCTTACGAAAATTGCTGCATACTTTAATTTTTGATTGATGCTTTATCCAAGCATAAAATATTTTAATCAAATGCCCTGGGTCGGTCGGTGGAGCAAGACAGCTGTCCCGCCCCGCGTAGGTCCAGCGGGCAGCTGGGGCGGTTGTGTCCCAACTGCCCTGGGTCGGCCGGCGGAGCAGGACAGCTGTCCCGACCCGCGCAGGTCCAGCGGGCAGCTGGGGTGGTTGTGTACCAACTGCCCTGGGTCGGCCGGCGGAGCAGGACAGCTGTCCCGACCCGCGCAGGTCCAGCGGGCAGCTGGGGTGGTTGTGTCCCAACTGCCATGGGTCGGCCGGCGGAGCAGGACAGCTGTCCCGCCCCGCGCAGGTCCAGCGGGCAGCCGGGGCGGTTGTTGTCCCAACTGTCCTGGGTCGGCCGGCGAAGCAGGACAGCTGTCCCGCCCCACGCAGTTCCAGCGGGCAGCTGGGGCGGTTGTGTCCCAACTGTCCTGGGTCGGCCGGCGGAGCAGGACAGCTGTCCCGCCCCGCGCAGGTCCAGCGGGCAGCCGGGGCTGTTTTTTCCCAACTGTCCTGGGTCGGCCGGCGAAGCAGGACAGCTGTCCCGATCCACGCAGGTCCAGCGGGCAGCCGTGGTGGTTGTGTCCCAACTGCCCTGGGTCGGCCGGCGGAGCAGGACAGCTGTCCCGCCCCACGCAGGTCCAGCGGGCAGCCGGGGCGGTTGTTGTCCCAACTGTCCTGGGTCGGCCGGCGAAGCAGGACAGCTGTCCCGACCCGCGCAGGTCCAGCGGGCAGCTGGGGTGGTTGTGTCCCAACTGCCCTGGGTCGGCCGGCGGAGCAGGACAGCTGTCCCGCCCCGCGCAGGTCCAGCGGGCAGCCGGGGCGGTTGTTGTCCCAACTCTCCTGGGTCAGCCGGCGAAGCAGGACAGCTGTCCCGACCCGCGCAGGTCCAGCGGGCAGCTGGGGTGGTTGTGTCCCAACTACCCTGGGTCGGCCGGCGGAGCAGGACAGCTGTCCCGCCCCGCGCAGGTCCAGCGGGCAGCTGGGGTGGTTGTGTACCAACTGCCCTGGGTCGGACGGCGGAGCAGGACAGCTGTCCCGCCCCGCGCAGGTCCAGCGAGCAGCCGGGGCGGTTGTGTACCAACTGCCCTGGGTCGGCCGGCGGAGCAGGACAGCTGTCCCGCCCCGCGCAGGTCCAGCGGGCAGCCGGGGCGGTTGTTTCTCAACTTCCCTGGGTCGGCCGGCGGAGCAGGACAGCTGTCCCGCCCCGCGCAGGTCCAGCGGGCAGCTGGGGCGGTTGTTGTCCCAACTGCCCTGGGTCGGCCGGCGGAGCAGGACAGCTGTCCCGCCCCGCGCAGGTTCAGCGGGCAGCTGGGGCGGTTGTTGTCCCAACTGCCCTGGGTCGGCCGGTGAAGTAGGACAGCTGTCCCGCCCCGCGCAGGTCCAGCGGGCAGCTGGGGCGGTTGCCCTCGGAGGAGCGACCATCTGGCTTCTGGGCCGCGCACCCGGGTCGCGATGCACTGCGCTGATTGTCCCAGGGAGCCCGCCCCCTTGATGACATCCTCAGTCATCGCGAGCCGGGGCATGCCGTTTCAATTATCTTCCTCCGCCTCGCGTCTCCTTCCTTCTCGTGTTCTCGTTTACTCCCTCCCTCTCCACACCCCTCTCCAGATGGCTGCCTCACCGCTCGAGATGGCTCGAGGCCACACTGCACCACGAGGAACTACTTGGGGACCTGCTAATTGCTTCCATCTGCAAGAACTGACCACCAGGAATTATTTATTTTGGTACCAGTGTATCCTCCACACACTATCAAGACTGCATTATTTGTCAGTTGGACGAAAATACATTTTACATTATTTCAGTTCGCGCGTGATCAGTAGGAACACCTGTATTTCGCGAATACACTTCGTGTCAAGGTATTTCACAAAATACTGTAGCTTTTCTCCTGTGGTTATTGGCTGAGGTCGGTGAGAGGTGTCGTCCCGCTCTTGACGTGGCCAATGAGAATGTGGTCACCGTACTGCTGCACCCTCACAATTTGCCATGACTCTTAGTAAAATCTACAGTGTTTTGTAAAATACCTTGACATGAAATGAAATCGCGAAATACAGGTGTCCCTAGTGATCAGTTATATTTTAAAAACAAGATGTCCTTCAAACATGCATGTATTTTTCCTCCATCGGTGTAGGGACCTTTATTAATTAGTCGCGCTCAAAAAAAGCCTTCTTTCAATAGTGACCGTATCATGTCTAAAATCTTTGTAACACACTCCAATCTAGACCTTATGATAGATTCCTTTTGTTTTTATTTTTATGTATGTATATATTCACTCTTTGCTCTTCAAAGTATATCAAACTACTCGTGGAAGAGGCAAATATGGGTGTGGCTAGCTGTACTTCCGTCCCAGCGCCAACGCGCGCTTATTTGCCTGCATAGTTTGCTTTTATTGGTCTGTGATGCAGTGCTTCCAAAATAGACGTGGTTTTTGCGGAAAAGGGTAAAGCTATTCCTCCCGAGCTGTACATGCGGCAAAGGCTATTCCTCCTAAAGCTGTACATACGGCAAAGCTGGGTGTCGCGAGCTGTACCTGCTTTTATTGGTCCCGCGATGCCGTGCTGCTAAAATTACCCGTGCTGCTTTTTTCGCGGGGGAAGTGGAGAGAGCTATTCCGTTACAGCTACAAGTGCATTCGGCAAACCTGGGTGCCGCGAGCTATACTTAACGTCCGGCGCCCACACACGCTGAGTCGCTTGCATAGTTTGCTTGTCCTCGGTCTGCGACGCCGCGCTTCCAAAAATAGCCATAGTTTTTGCGGAAAGGGGTGTCCGTACGTGCTGAAAGGCGAAATTCTGAAACCCACACGAGGTGTGACGTAACGTGCTGTTTAGGTCCTCCTCGCCTCTTCACACCCCCTCCCACCCCCCTACTACAACGACGCCGCACTTCGCGGGCCGGGAATAGAACCGATGCGTTGGTTGTCGGGACGATAAACACAGTGTTTAGTCTCCGCGGTGTCCGATCTAATGGGGCCCGAAAGTCGCGTAACAGCTCGGCTGGGACTTGTCTCTCGCCCCGTTGGAAGGATGTTCTAGCGAGACTCGCCGACACGTATCTTTCACGTAGCCTACTAATGTCACTGTTTACCGCTTCGCGTGATCTGCTGACCAAATAATTAATAGATAGAGACCTGAAAAATTCGCGGGTTCATTTCGTGTTATGATAAAATTCAAATAATTATACCTTAGTGCTGCTTCTGCCATTGGTCCACTGTTAATCTGGAGGACTGAGGGCCAATTAGAGACCCTCACTCATAGAAGTGTCGAATCACAGGCCACCCAGTCGAGACGACTCACAAGTCAGCAGCCAATGAACAGTTGGCATTTTCCCGAGTGTGTAGATGATATTGGAGTCTATCCTGGAGGTTATTGAACCCGCGAATTTTTCCGGTCTCTATTAATAAAAGGTCAATAGGTAGGGACTGGAAAAATCCGCGGTTTCACTGACCTTCAGGATTGACTGCACAGTCCTCTGTATACTCGGGAAAATAACGCCAGTTCATTGGCTGCTGACTTGTGAGTCGTCTCAACTAGCTTGCTTGTGATTCGATATGTCTTTGGTTGATGGTTTCCCATTGGCCCAGAGTTATCCAGATGACCAGTGAGCCAATAGTAAGAGCAGCTTAAAGGTATATGTATTTGAAGTTTAGCCTATCGCCGAATGATCCGCGAAAATTTCCTGTCTCTACGAATAGGTAGAGACCGTAAAATACGCGGATTCATTTCACGATATGATAGAATCCAAACAACTGTACCTTTATATTGCTTCAGTGATTGGCTTACAGTTTATCTGAAGGACTTTGAGTCAATTGAAAACTTTCAACGAAAAAAGTATCGAATCGCAAGCATACCAGTTGACGGGTGTCACGAGTCAGTAGCCAATGAGCAGGTGGCATTTGCCCGAGTGTGTAGGGGGTTGTGGAGTCTATCCTAGAGGTAATCGAAAGCGCGAATTTTTCCAGTCTCTACCAACACGAAGAAAAAAATTCTAAATATTTCAATGTTGCATTCAAAGCGTTGTACAAATCGAATTTACAAAATGTAAGAAAGTGATTTTTTTTTTGGAGAAATGGTTTTTTGTCTTGCCGTGTTTTTAGTCGCTTTAGCATTGTCTGTGTCTCTCTTTCAAATACATTTTTAATGAGATCACACAAATAACAGCATATTTATGTCCTGGCTATATAAGGCAGTGCAAGACCTCACTCCACGCGCGGACATATAATATTGAAGTCCGGTCGGAGCTCAAATGTTTTTTTTTTGTTGTGAAAAAAACTAGCTCCAACTACATTATTTAAAAAAAAAAATGTTATTAGAACTATGACAAGAGACCTGAAAAATTCAAATAATTATACCTTAGTGCTGCTTCTGCTATTGGTTTATTGTTAATCTGGAGGACTGAGGGCCAATTAGAGACCCTCGCTCAAAGAAGTGTCGAATCACAGACACTCAGTCGAGACTTCTCACAAGTCAGCAGCCAATGAACAGTTGGCATTTGCCCGAGTGTCTAGAGGATATTGGAGTCTTTCCTGAAGGTCATTGAACCCGCCAATTTTTCCGGTCTCTAACTATGACACATTAAGGTATTTACATTCTTTGTGCAGCCAGCAAACTATACGTACGTTTAAAATCTTTGTTTATGTAACCAGAAAGTTAAATTTAGTTGTGTGGTTTGTTCACAAGTTAGACACAGTAAAATTAATTAATTAATAGCCTTATCGTAATATCATATCCTTTATTGAATTTTGCATTTGCAGCAAATTGAGAAGATATAAAGCTTTGCAATTTATCTTGGCAGAAACATTTTCATGATGAATCATCATGTGTAGAGGTACCATTATTTCGCGGATTTATTTGGTGTCGAAGTAGATTTGAAGCATGTATACATCTGCTTCACGTTCGTGATGGGTAGGGACCGGAAAAATTCGCGGGTTCTATGACCTACAGGATGAACTCCGTAGTTCTACGTACCTACACTTGGTCAAATGTCACCAACTCATTGGCTGCTGTCCCTAGCAATCATTCCCCGTAGGGACGCAGGCACCTTGACCAGCTGTGACTGACTACATTTTTTCGGAGGCCCGAAGGCCAACGCAACCTCCTTCCGCCCCTCCCAAATGTGCGCCCTTTAAGGGTAGATTGGGAGTCTGCTTGCAGATCTGTATAGTCCAGAGCTCCGCCTTCTCTGAAGCTACCAGATCCAGAAAACATGTCCCCTCCACCACTGCAGCACCCGCTGGGCTAGAAGAGTGGCTTCACAGGAACCTGGAGGCTGAAATCCCCAGGTGGATCTACATCCGGGTAAGGGTTCAAGTCAAGTGCTTCCACAGCCCAGCAAACTAATTGCCATGCGATATGTATATGTATATATATATATTTGAATCCACTATTTGTCAATTATATATTGATTATATGTCCTATATATGCCCATTATATGTTCATTATACTTATATTGCCAGACATACTTCAGCACACTGCTACCCATCAGTCAATCCAGGTATATCCATAATTGGGGACTGTTCACTGGGACCAGGTCCCCCATTAGGGCCCTGGCTTACCAGTAGTCAGTGACTGACTACATGTTTTCGCAAGATCTATTAGCTGTGCTCATCCGTGGTTCTGTGCCTGCACCTCAAAGGTAGTATCAGAATAAGCCAGGGGATGGATCTGTTTTACATGGTAGTGAAGCTGCCATGGGCCCCAATGGACCTGGGATATTTACGATATTCAGACGCGGCACGGTTCTGGAAAACCCACGGCTACGCACAGAGGTTGAGGAACCCATCCCAACATGCTACGCCACCGCAGGCCTCCAGCCGCCGAATACCCCAGGACACTACCAGTGCAAGCCCCCCCCACTGTGGGTTTGGTAAATACCGACACGGCCCGTACCTTTCACATCACTGGGACCCCTCGGTCACCCAGATGCTCGTGATCCAGCCGAGGATTATCTGCTCTGCTAGCTTTGCAGGTTAGTTCCCGAGCATTAAAGTAGCTCACGACTGCCACTCGTCATCAGAGCGGGGACTCCTCTGAGTGTGCTCCAAGCGATCGGAGCACCATTGCCACCACGAGTCCATCTCCATAATCTGATCCAGGGCCGTTTAAGAAAACCTCAGCGGGGATCTGTCTCATCAAAGGATCAGTCCCATGGTACCCTTCACTTTCAGGTATAGTGCGTTCCCGGCACTACCTCCAGTCCCAGCGACCGCCGCCCTCGGCCGCATAGATATCCTCGGTTACTCACCTCAGACTCTCCCCCGCCACCGGGTTACAGCCTCGTTAGATAAGGCCCGGGTTGCGTCTGACCACGGCGACCCTCAGGCCTCTCAGCGGCCCTTCGCTATTCCATGCACACCATGTGGTTCATCACTATGAGCCAGGTGTCTTGAGACACCACCTAGGGTTTGGGGGTCCAAACCCCCCGATAGCTTTTCGGCAGGTCAGGGCGCAGCCACCCATCCACAGCCTACTAACCTACTAGAATTCCCGTTTCGACACACCGAGGAAGTCAGAGGAGTGGGCACTCCCGGCATTGCCCTATTTGTATATCAACACTGGCGCCACGTGAAGGCTATGGGTTGCCGTAAGCAGGAGAGGCTATATATTCGCATCACATGCCCGTTTCGGTAACCTGGCTAGAGCATCACTCAGATACTAGAGCCGGCTACAGCTCCGACACGTCGCAGGTCAGCAATCATTCCCCGAGGGGACCCAGGCACCTTGGCCAGCAGTGACTGACTACAGTACTAAGGCATTTAAACTGCGCGCCATGGATGCTGCGTGTAGCTGTCGCCACCACTCACATGGCGACACCTCGTCCGTCGCCCGCCGACAGCGCTAATTGGGCGAGGCTGTCCACCCTCGTCGACGCGACAAGTCCCGGTGTCGGGGCGACGCTGGAACAGGAGACCGGTCGATAAACCTATCTCCCGCCTCTCGCATGGGGGGACATGAGTTCCGGCGCCGGGGGTCTTGTCGCCCGGCGGGGGGTCTTGTCCCCTCGACGCCGTTGCTGGCGGCGGGGAGGGGAGGTCAGGTGAGGTCGTTTGACGGCCGCCCGAGAGGCGTCTGCGGCTTCGCTCGCCGGCGCCGGAATTCATCAGCGAAGGCACGCCAAACTTTTCGCGGATTCGTTTCGCGATATGCCAGCGTTCAGCCATTGGTACGGACCGGAAAAATTCGCGAGTTCGGTGACCTCTAGGATAGAATCCACAATCCCTTACACACTCAGGCAAGTGCCACCTGCTCATTGGCTATTGACTCGTGACACCTGTCAACTGGGACGCTTGCGATTCGATACTTTTTTTTGGTTTGAAGGTTTTCCATTGGCTCAAAGTCCTTCAGATAAACTGTGAGTCAATCACAGAAGCAATATTAAGATACAGTTGTTTGTATTCTAGCATACCGTGAAATGAATCCGCGAATTTTTCCGGTATCTAGCCATTGGTAGGGACAGGCATTTTTCGCGAGAAAAAAAAAATCTGAAGTAGACTGCAACAAGATACATCCGCAACAGCAGTTTCTTCCTTGTGATTGGCGGCCGTCTGAGAGAGAGGGTCGATGCTTTATTTGACCGAGCCACTCAGGAGGCGTTTGCTTCCGCACTGACTCGCTGTGATTGGTGTTGTAACAGTCGATATGTACCTGAAAGAAACTTACCCAATCATGTAACACAGGCGATGCTACAGTGTTTAGCTCTCAGCTGGCCTCAGTATCTTTTCGCGAAATGTGCATGGCCCTAGCCATTGGCTCACTGTTAATCTGTTAATCTGCTGGACGAGTCGGCGCCAATGAGTACCTATTCAATCACAAGCAAACCAGTTGAGACGACTCACAAGTCAGCTGCTAAAGACCTGGAGTTATTTGGGCTGAGTATATTTAAGACTGTGGAGTCTATCCTAGAGGTTAAAAAAATCACGAATTTTTTCCAGTCTCCAGCTATAAGTAGAGACCTGGGAAAAATTCGCGGATTCATTTCGAGATACTCTAGAATCAAAACACATGCTATTCTCTGTTTGGACATGAGTTTATCTGGAGGGAGCCATAGAAAAACATTCAGCAACACTAGTATCGAATCGCAGGCATTCCAGTTAACAGATCTCACAAGTCAGTAGCCAGTCAGAAAGTGTAATTTGCCCAAGTACATAGAGGATTGTGGAGTCTAGCATAGAGCACCTAGCTATAAGTCATCATTTATACCAATCACAAAAGGGAATCTTGTTGAAAGTGCTGAGGACTGTACGGTCTAGACTGCCACAAGTCAATGAGATAGTAAAATTTTTCAGTACAAAATGATTGTAGACATTACACAAAATAATATGTAGTTAATATAAATCATGCCAAAAGTTTTGTGGTATTGGAAAAAAATAATAATTTTATAAGCGACAGCAAAATACCGAAATTGTTGTAACCATCAAAATAATTGATAAATGGAAACTGAAAACATTGGCGGTTTTTAATGACCTTCAGGATGGACTCCACGGCCTTGTGCGCATTCGATCACACGTCATCTGTTCATTGGCTGGTGACTCTGTTTCGACACTTCTCTGGGTGAGGATTTCTCATTGGCCCGAAGTCGTCAAAATTAACCGTAAGCCAATAGAAAAAACAGCTTAAAGGTATGTGTGTTAAAATTCTAGCGTATCGTGAAATGAATCCGCGAATATTCCGATCTCTACTAATCAATCTTTGAGCGAACGAAAACATATGATTCGTTCGCTATGTGAAGAACCGGTTCTTTAAGAGTCGATTACTCGCAAGCTGAACACGATTCGGGAGAAGAAAGAACGCAGAGAGGAACCGGCTAGCCTGATGCGCTCGGAAATGACTCGTGAACCCTGCGTTCACAAAAGCGAACGATAACAGATCTAAGAAAGAGAGAGTACAATGAAAAGGTGTGGGTTTTGGGGTTAACAACCCAACAAGTATCGCGCTACATTTATCATTCATGTTTTTGTCCAGCATTTGTTTGCTAAATTTAACCGTGAGAGCTTTGAAATGTGTTCACTCACAGTCAGTGAACAGCTACGCGTCTGGAATTTCAGCTACCCTAGCCGATCAGATTACGATAACCGGCTAGGCTACAAGGCCAGATGTTTAGACGTGACGAATACTCGAATGTGCGAATGAGTTACTATTCCATTATTAGGGACCGGAAAAATTCGCGGTTTCAATGACCTGCAGTATGAACTCATTAGTTCTACGTACACTCGCTAAAATGCCACCCACTCATTGGCTGCACATACACCTCAACACTCGGGCAAATAACGCAAGTTCATTGGCTGCCGACTTGTGAGTCGTCTCAGCTGGTTTGTCTGTGATTCGATCCTTTTTTGGTGGAGGGTTTATAACTGGTTGAGATTCGTATAGATGAACAGTAAGCCAATAGCAAAATTATCTAAGAGGTATATGTGTTTGATTTATAGCCTATCACCGAATGAATCCGCGAATTTTGCAGGTCTCTACAAATCAAACGTTTTTTTTTCCTTAAACATTTGACGGTTTGTTATGATTTGAAAGAGACCTGCAAAATTCCCGTTATTCTCTGGTACCAGGATGAACTGCACTCATTTGTACACAAATAAGGAGGTATCTAATAATAATTCATCGCCATGGGCTGGAAAAATTCGCTCTCTCTGTGCTGGCAATCCGTGCACATTAATCCAAGTGTTTGTCAGGATCTTTATCTGCCACGAAATGAACTAGACCAGGCGACAATGCAATCAGAAAACCTTGCTATTTTCAAGCACAGGTTGAAAAATAATCTTTGTAACACCTACGGACCATTATCACTCCGCGACGTACCTACTGCTTGGATCTATGTGTTAATGTTAGAATGACTGGTTTTAATGTCATTATTAGGGACCGGAAAAATTCGCGGGTTCAATGACCTGCAGTATGAACTCATTAGTTCTACGTACACTCGGTAAAATGTCACCCACTCATTGGCTGCTGTCTTGTGAGGCGTCCCAGCGTAGCATCCTGTGATTCGATAAAGCTTTGGTCGGGTGTTTCTCATTGGCCCAGAGTCATCCAGGTGAGTTGTGAACCAATAGGAGAGGCAGCACTGAGGTATAACTATTTGTATTTTAGCCTATCGCGAAATGAATACGCGAATTTTTCCTGTCTCTAGTCATTATTATTATTACTATTTTTGTAAACGCGAGATTATTTCAATTTTAATTAATTTCCAGTATGTGTATGTATACACTTAATTTTAGTTACCTGTAAATGAGCTTTATCGTTAAATTTTGTAATGGTTACCTCAATATCATTGAACATTTAATTAAAGCTTAATTTTGCTTTATACTGTATTACCTAATTTCATATTATATTATGTTTATGTTATGATTATTTTTTAAGAAAATTTCAATTTATGATGTAAAAGCAGAGAATGTGGTTAAGTGTAAGAAAAGGCGTATCGCTAGAGACCGGAAAAATTCGTGAATTCATTTCACGATATGCTACAATCCAAACAACTGTACCTTTATATTGCTTCTGTGATTGGTTTACAGTTTATCTGAAGGACTTTGAGCCAATGGAAAACCTTCAATCAAAAAAAGTATAGAATCGCAAGCGTCCCAGTTGACGGGTGTCACGAGTCAATAGCCAATGAGCAAGTGGCATTTGCCTGAGTGTGTAGGGGGTTGTGGAGTCTATCCTAGAGGTCATCGAAAGTGCGATTTTTCCAGTCTCTACGTATCGCTCAACTTCGCTACCAATGAAGACGATGATAAAATTAATTTATTACAATTCAGGGTAGACTGCACAGTCCTCTGTATGGTCGTGACAACAACGTCAGTTCGTTGTCTGCTGACTTGAGCCGTCTCATTTAGGTTAGCTGTATTTTGATTCTTCTTTGTTTAAATTACTTCATTGGCCCAGAGCCCTCCAGATGAACAGTGAGCCAATAGCGAGAGCAGCTTAAAGTTACGTGTAATTTCAATTTTATCCTATCGTGAAAAAGAATCCGCTAATTTTCTCGGTCCCTTTGTAGATACTCCGTTTACATGATTCAGTGCACCTGCGTGTCATCATAGAAGGGGCCTTGAAAGTGTGGGGCGATGAGATTAAAAATGAGCACTGACGTAATAAATGGGCGAGGGAAGCGAATAATAGCTAGGGTCATGTAATTTTCGCAAAAAGATTTTCCGACCAGCTGTGTGTTCAAACTCTTTAGCATTATCTGTGTTTCGTGGTTGGCTGGGTTTATTTCTACCGTCAGCACACCAATCACAGTCATCCAGTGCGGGAGCAAACATCCTGAATGGCCCGGCCAAACAGGGCGATGGCTTTTCTCACAGACGGGCCGCCAATTACAAGGGAACAATGGCATACCTTGTTCCAGTCTAACGAGCCATCAGATTATTTAGCGAAAAATGTATGCCCCCAAAAATAGTCTTCCCCTAGTCATAATTATTATTACTATTTTTGTAAACGCGAGATTATTACAATTTTAATTAATTTCCAGTATGTGTATGTCTACACTTAATTTTAGTTACCTGTAATTGAGCTTTTTCGTTAAATTTTGTAATGGTTACCTCAATATCATTGAACATTTAGTTAAAGCTTAATTTTGCTTTATACTGTATTACCTAATTTCATATTATATTATGTTTATGTTATGATTATTTTTTAAGAAAATTTCAATTTATGATGTAAAAGCAGAGAATGTGGTTAAGTGTAAGAAAAGGCGTATCGCTAGAGACCAGAAAAATTCGCGAATACATTTCGCGATAGGCTCAAATACAAATAGTTATACCTCAGTGCTGCCTCTGCTATTGGCTTACAACTCACCTGGGTGACTCCGGGGCCAATGAGAAACGCCCGACTAAAGCTTTATCGAATCACTCACATGCTGCTACGTTGGGACGTCTCACAAGAGACCAGCCAACGAGTGTTCATTCTGCAGGTCCGTTGAACCCGCGAAATTTTTTTTCCGGTCCCTACGGCCACAGGCTTAGGAGCGACGTCCTTGACGTAGAAAAGGCGTCGCACTGGATCGTAACGCGAGGTATATGGCTGCTGCCGGCGACACCTGCCGCCACCGGGCACTGCTGCCAACACACACACACACACAACACACACAGGCCTCGCCTGGCGCGGACTGCGAGCTGCCAGCCGGGTGACAGCTGCCCTCGCGATCAAAGGAGGTCGCCGCTCCACTGTGGGCCCGCGTCGGCTCTCTTTCTTTTGAATTCCCCCCCCCCCCCCCAATCATGTAGGTGTCGGTGGTCTCCGGCGTCACGCTCGTGCGGTCAGGCGGCGGAGCTCGTGGATTTACGAGCAACCACTCTGGAGTCCGAGCTTCACAGCCAACCAGTGTTTATTGTTAAGGCCCGTGCCTAACCCGGGCACACACACACGGTTGCGCAGAGCTTCTCGGAAAAAACAACGCGATTTTGAAACTGCCTCAAGATATCCGAGTGGGGGTCTGCTTACGACAAGCATTTAAGAGTTCGCTGAGGGTCGAAAAGCTACTTTTTGAATTTGGATGAAGTTTTTAAATTGTGTTATTAGAGCAGTTAAAATGGCTAAAACGTATGTTTTCAGAGTAATTTTTAGGCTTTAAACAACCATTACAGATTCTTCAAAGCACATAAGGGACTTTTACACCTTTATCTTCATTTCACCGCCTCATATAGTTACTGATACCTAGGGGCAGGCATTTTTCGCGAATAAATCTGAACTCCTATTAGACTGCAACAATATAACCGCTTCAACAGTTTCTTCCTTGCGACTGGCGGCCGTCTGCGAGAGAAGTCGTTGCCTTGTTTGACCGAGCCACTCAAGACGTGTTTGCTTCCGCACTGACTTACTGTGATTGATGTTTTAACAGTAGACATGTACCTGAAAGAAACACACCCAATCACGTAATACAGCTAGCCTTGGTTTATTTTCGCGAAATACGCATGGCCCTACTGATACCGCTCGAATCTCACAGTTGCCGCATGCGCGAAGGGAAGACTGCACGCCAGTCCAACAGCCTTGCGCTTAGGGACGATACCGCGGTAGTAGCACCAATAAGTGTCGCTCTTATCATCCCACCTCTCGATTAGTGAAGCGATCTTGAACGAAAATAATGGTAATATTTTTTTTTCACTTGCGTTTAAGGTCTCGTCGTTAGCTAGGTCGTTAGAGATAACGGTAACACAGCTACAAAGCAAGGCTGTAATGGAAGCAATCGACCATGTCTAGGGCCATGCATATTACGCGAAAAGAAACCGAGGCTAGCTGAACGTTAAAACACTGTAGCATTGTCCGTATACCGTGATTGGATGAGTTACATGTCGATTGTTACAGCACCAATCACAGTAATCCAGTGCGGAAGCAAACGCGTCCTGAATGGCTCGGCGGTAAAATAAGGCATCGACTTTTCTTGCAGACGGCCGCCAATCACAAGGAAGAAACTGTTGGCGCGGTTATACCTTGTTGCAGTCTAATAGGCGTCCAGATCTTTTCGCGAAAAATGCCTGAACCTACACATAAATAGAGACCGGAAAAATTCGCGGGTTCAATAACCTCCAGGATAGACTCCAATATCCTCTACACACTCGGGAAAATGCCAACTGTTCATTGGCTGCTGACTTGTGAGTCGTCACGACTGGGTGGCCTGTGATTCGACACTTCAATGAGTGAGGGTCTCTAATTGGCCCTCAGTCCTCCAGATTAACAGTGTACCAATGGCAGAAGCAGCACTAAGGTATAATTATTTGAATTTTATCATAACACGAAATGAACCCGCGAATTTTTCAGGTCTCTACACATAAACAATATAAAGATACAGTTGTTTGGATTCTAGCATACCTTAAAATGAATCCGCGAATTTTTCCTGTGTCTACCCATGCCTTACCCAGAACCCCCCGCACCGTAAGCCAACGTGTATCCGACTACGCTACGGAGGTAGGATGAAGTAGATCCGGCGGGCGGGGCCCGAACCCCGCCCCTGCCCAACGTTGGGACACCTGGCCGGTGATCTGCTCTCGCATGTTGGGGCAGTGTTGCTGTCCTCACGCAAGTGTGTTTGGGGCAACTCCTTGTGTGGCGGAGTCACGCCAGCGCAGAGACACTCGAGCTGGCCGTCCGCCCGTTCACCCAGGTGGCGATGTTGGCGCCCAACGTGGGGCATCTAGCCGGTGATCCGCTCTCGCATGTTGGGGCATTGTTGCTGTCCTCACGCAAGTGTGTTTGGGGCAACTCCTTGTGTGGCGGAGTCACGCCAGCGCAGAGACACTCGAGCTGGCCGTCCGCCCGTTCACCCAGGTGGCGATGTTGGCGCCCAACGTGGGGCATCTAGCCGGTGATCCGCTCTCGCATGTTGGGGCAGTGTTGCTGTCCTCACGCAAGTGTGTTTGGGGCAACTCCTTGTGTGGCGGAGTCACGCCAGCGCAGAGACACTCGAGCTGGCCGTCCGCCCGTTCACCCAGGTGGCGATGTTGGCGCCCAACGTGGGGCATCTAGCCGGTGATCCGCTCTCGCATGTTGGGGCAGTGTTGCTGTCCTCACGCAAGTGTGTTTGGGGCAACTCCTTGTGTGGCGGAGTCACGCCAGCGCAGAGACACTCGAGCTGGCCGTCCGCCCGTTCACCCAGGTGGCGATGTTGGCGCCCAACGTGGGGCATCTAGCCGGTGATCCGCTCTCGCATGTTGGGGCAGTGTTGCTGTCCTCACGCAAGTGTGTTTGGGGCAACTCCTTGTGTGGCGGAGTCACGCCAGCGCAGAGACACTCGAGCTGGCCGTCCGCCCGTTCACCCAGGTGGCGATGTTGGCGCCCAACGTGGGGCATCTAGCCGGTGATCCGCTCTCGCATGTTGGGGCAGTGTTGCTGTCCTCACGCAAGTGTGTTTGGGGCAACTCCTTGTGTGGCGGAGTCACGCCAGCGCAGAGACACTCGAGCTGGCCGTCCGCCCGTTCACCCAGGTGGCGATGTTGGCGCCCAACGTGGG
The DNA here is from genome assembly GCF_032445375.1 of Bacillus rossius redtenbacheri. Classification (NCBI taxonomy): domain Eukaryota; kingdom Metazoa; phylum Arthropoda; class Insecta; order Phasmatodea; family Bacillidae; genus Bacillus; species Bacillus rossius. Next base: position 367,796,901 of record NC_086330.1, on the reverse strand, counting down.
GCAGCTAGCCGGTGATCCACTCTCGCCCCTGGCTGCATTGTTCCATTCTCTGCGCCGCTCTCATCCCGATGCAACCACGCTCCTATTTACTATTTAGTACAATTTTTTGAACATATACGTCTTTGCAGCTTTGCACCATTTTTCATGGAATAACTTTCGATGGTGCCGAATGTGAATAAAATAATATTTTTCTAGCAAACAAAATTATTAAAATTATCTGTCAATAAATTTGACAGAAAAATATAATAAAATGCTGGATAGAAATATCCAGAAAAAAATACTATTTATAATGAAGAAAAAAAAAGGAAATATTAGATTTGACATTTTCATTAGTAATTTTTAATTTTTTAATTCTTCATTATTCTATTTGATATGTGTTTGTTGGCTTCTTTTTCGGTTAACATATTCAGAATTCTATAACAATACATAAATGTTACTTCAAAATAAAAATAAAAGTTTTTAAAAACTATTGGAATAAATAGGTGTTACTGAATAATAAAAAAATATCGAGAGAGAAAAAATTAGTTGTATCCACTTATCCCTAGAAAGAGCTAACTTGTTGTGTTAGGTAATTCCCTGATATTAGCTTTAATATACCCCGAACTCAATTTATCATAAATATATATTAAGTAAAGCAGGGTTAATACAATGGACCGATAAATAAGATATATCGATATTTTCAGGCCGATATAATATCGGTGTGGATATCGTTGAAGCGATATATCTAGAGACCGGAAAAATTCGCGAATTCATTTCGCGATAGGCTAAAATATAAATAGTTATACCTCAATGTTGCCTCTGCTATTGGCTCACAACTCACCTGGATGACTCTGTGCCAATGAGAAACACCCAACCAAAACTTTATCGAATCACAGGCTGCTACGTTGGGACGTCTCACAAGACAGCAGCCAATCAGTGGGTGACATTTGAGCCGAGCGTACGTAGAACTATGGAGTTCATCCTGGAGGTCATTGAACCCGCGAATTTTTCCGGTCCCTAGATATATCATATACCTATCGATACAACGAGGTTTCGGAAACGTTTTGCCGTCCCTGGGAATGTGTTAAAGGGAGTTGTGAGCACGTCTTTTCACACGGAGTGTTACAATCCGCTCCTTTGAAAGCCACCCCCCCCCCCCCCTCGGCAGCGGAGCGCGTGTGGGGAGAAGTTCCCACGGGTCCCTGGCGCCAGCATGCCTGAGGCCCTCCGAGCATGGTTCACACGCCGCGCAAGCATTATTCATTTCACAGCTTCCTTGCTCTTTGGTTTGCGTTCCCGATACGGGAATCCTTCATTTCACAGACGAGAGAGCCACACCCGAAGTTCCCCGAAGTTCATGCTCTATTTTTTTTTCCGTTCTATCTCATTGTATAAACCGGTGTGTGCGGTCGATTAGGATAGGTTAGCTACATTATAAATACTTTAAAACATTGTGGATGGTTGGTTACATTAGGTAAGTATAGCTACATTAAAAATACTGTAAATCATCTTATGTTTGCTTAGCAAATTACTCTTTAATATGTAGCTATCCAGGGCTAGGAACCCTTTTACTTAATTTCACAGTATCTTTAATGTAGCTATCCTAACCAAATCAACCGTCCACAATGTTTTAAAGTATTTATAATGTAGCTAACCTAACCTAATTGACCATTAGTTATCATGAGTTACAATGAACCAAAAAAAAAAAAAAAAAAAACGAAGATGCACGATCGGGCGTTAGGCTCTCTCGTCTGTGAAAAGAAGGCTTCCCGGCCACATGTGAAGAGATGTGTTCCGAAAATCTCAAAATTCGCAGATGATATGTGCACAGGACTAAAAGTTGTTATTATTATTACATACATCGCGTTTTAAATTGTTAAATTTTCGCACAGTAAAGAAAATAACACTTTTATATAAAATTATAAAAAATTTCAAAACAGTCATGAGGACTACCGACAGAAGTGAAAACTTAAAACTATAAACAAACAGTTGTTATTTATGGATATCCTAGTTACTTGTTTGATATTAAATTAAAACTTGTAAATCAAAGTACCTATTATTAGAAACCGGAAAAATACGCGAATTCTTTCGCGATAGGCTAAAATACAAATATTTATACATCAGTGCTGCCTCTGCTATTGGCTCACAACTCACCTGGATGACTCTTGGCCAATGAGAAACACCCAACCAAAGCTTTATCGAATCACAGGCTGCTACGTTGGGACGTCTCACAAGACAGCAGCCAATGAGTGGGTGGCATTTGACCGAGTGTACGTAGAACTATGGAGTTCATCCTGGAGGTCGAGTATTTTTCCGGTCTCTAATTATTTCCAGTCTGTATGAATTGGCGAATTTTTCTTCCCGGTCGCTCTCAGCGGGGGGGACTGTTGGAGAGGGGCGGGAGACGCTCACTCGCCGAGCGCCGGGAGGAGGGGGCGGGCGTGAGACGGAAATGGGATCCCCTAATGGCGGAGGGAAGGGAAATAAAAGGAGCCCGGGCGGACTTAGGGGTCACGACTAGCCGGGGATCGTTATCTCCTCCCGCGGCCTCAGTCGGGCGGACCTGCTGCCAGGGCTGTCCACGCCTCCCACTCCCCTTGCCGCCTGCACCACTAGCAGCGGCGCCTGTTCAGCCCTGTCACATCCGCGTAGCAGAGACCGGAAAAATTCGCGCTTTCGGTGACCTCTGGGATAAACTCCCACAATCCCCTGCCTACTCAGGCGAATGCCACCTGCTCATTGGCTATTGACTCGTGACACGCCTGTCAACTGGGACGCCTGCGATTCGATACTCTTTTGGTTGAAAGGTCCTTCATTGGCTCAGAGTCCTTCAGATAAACTGTGAGTCAATCACAGAAGCAATATAAAGATACAGTTGTTTTGGATTATAGCATATCATGAAATGAATCGGCGAATTTATTCCCGTCTCTAATTATGCTTTTGGCTCACAGTTTAACTAGAGGACTCTGGACCAATGAGAGACCATCAGTCAAAGAATCATCAAAACACAAGGCTACCCAGTCGAGACGTATCACAAGTTAACAGCCAATGAACAGGTAGTATTTTCCCCAGCAAGCAGAGGATTTTGGAAGATAGCCTAGAGGTCATTGAATCCGCGAATTTTTCCAGTCCCTACCACATAGTGGCACGCACAAATAACATGTCAACTAACAAATTTGCTTATTGAAAACTTCTAACATAGCCAGTAGGCCACATATTAAAATTATTTAATAGTTGCGCCCCACACGTTCGCGTTTGTGACCCTAAGTTTTTTTTATAAAAAGATTGTATTGGATGTCCCTTAAGCAACCGTCGATTTTACGGCATAATTAGAACACGAATTTTTAATTCATACTGTGGGATAAACCTGAGCATTCAATAAATTAATCAAATACGTTCAATAATCAAAACATCCACTACTTCATGTAAGAATTCAGTTCATCTAGTATCTTAATTAGCTCTCAATTAGCTACAGAGATTTTTTATCGTATTCGAATTTACCGACAGCGGATGTTGTTATTTGATGTTTAGCACATTTGGTTAGTGGTTATATTGCAAGTTTTATTTCTCTTAAATAAGATATACGGAAAATCAGCTACACATATTCTCTGACTAGTCATGATCAGCTCAAGAATCTGGCCAGGCCAAAAGGGACACAGTTACTATGTTAGCGAATGTCAGTGGTCACTTAAAAAAAAAAAAAACTCGTTTTAAAATTATTCTTTCCAATGATGCTAGAGAAAAGTTGTACTTGCAGACAGTAAGTAGCAAATCATAGGTTCATTGACCTCTAGGGTAGACTGCACAGACACCTAATACTCGATAAAATTTGACTTGTTTATTGGCTGATTGAGTGAAATGTGTGTAATTCAGCTCCTTTTCTAAATTAAACGTTTCTCACTGGCTTATATCGTCCTTACCCTGATACCAGAGAGTAATACAGATTTCTTATATGTGTGTCTATAAGGACCGCGAACTTTGTTGTGCAGATACAAGCAGATACATGCATCTCAGAAGATCTACTAGGTCTGTGAAGAGTCTGTACAGCTGGCAGGTCACTGAACCTGCCATAACTAAGGAATATAAGGTACAGTCCGGGGCCCGCGGAGTGTTGTCCACGCACGAGCCCCGAACTTTTACCAGCGCGCCCGATCGCATACGAATGAGGACTGCCGACGAGACACTTGAGGACACAAGACTGCCGGTTCCACCGTGGCTAGACGTCCTTGGAGCCCGGGAAAACCCCCCGTGTTGCCTCTGCCGTTGGCTCGCAGTTCATCTGGAGGACTCTGGGCCAATGAGAGACACCCTCTTCCCCCCCCCCTCCCACAAAGAAAGAAGCAGCCCATCGCAGGCCTCCAGGTCCGGGCTCAGACCGGTCGCTTTCATACACAACACTGCGACAGAGTTTGCTGCGGCCAACTGTATCGTCATCACAGCCTGGTGGGAAACGAAGAAGGTCACCCCCGAAAAAAAAAAACCATCACTGCCCAAAACCAATGCCGGCAGCAATGTCCAATTTCCCGCCTCTCCCTTAGTAGTATCTTTCTAACCAGACCAACTCTTCTTCCTGGATCATCCTTCCGTTTCCCTGTGACCAACCTGCTTGTTTAATGCATGATTTTTGCACCCCGCATGATATAGACCAGGGTTTTACCTGTGTCTGTGCAGCTTCTACCTGGGCCCAACTTATCTAGTTACCGTCTAAAGTTAAAGAGTGAGGGGAGTTATTCATGGCGCCAATCGCTGTTTTGGTTGGCCAATCCCCCTCCTAGCACATTATGCATGCTAACCTTCCCTGCATGGCTTAAACCCTGCATGATTAGGTGCATAGGCTTCGGTCTGAGATTCACTTAGAGTAGGACCATGCATTTTTCGCGAAAATATTTCCAGACCAGTTGTGTGTTAAAACTTTGTAGCATTGTCTGTGATCAGTGGTTGGCTGGGTTAATTTCTACTGTCATCACACCAACCACAGCCATCCAGTGCGGAAGCAAACGCCTCCTGAATGGCTGGGCTAAACAGGGCAATGTCTTCTCTTGCAGACGGCCGCCAGTTACAAGGGAGCAACGCTAACACGGATATACCTTAATGCAGTCTAATCAGCGGTCATATTATTTCACGAAAAGTACATGACCCCATTTAGAGCCATCCCCACCTGGAATCCTTCTAAACACACTTAGTTTAAATTTAGGTTAGGAAAAAAAATCGCGGACCTCGAGGTCCAACTGCCAAAACTGGGCATTGAATCAAGGGCCGCGGAATGTCGCCCGCGTCTTCCTGTTGTGAATTATGATGGTGAGTACATAAAGAATGCTGATTTACTTCAAAATTAGTTAACATTCGGGAGTTTTATCCACAGTCCATGCGTCTCACACATCAGCTGCCAATGAACACGTCACCCTAGAAGAATAGTAAAATAAGATGTCATTAAACCCCTCTAATTCTTTCAGTCCCTAAGAGATCGCTATTTCTATGACGTTCGGGATGGACTACACAGTCCTTCCACTGTAGCCTATGCTCTGCAAGTAACGCCAGTTCATTGGTTGCTGACTTGTGACGAGTGAACTAATAGCAACAGCTTAAGGGTTTATAGTTTTGAATTTTAGCTAATGTAACGAAATTAATCCGCGAATTTTTCCGGTCTCGATCCATATAATTTCGGGGTATATTTGAACACCAGAAAAAACTTGATTTCACTGCCCTATTCTACTGTAAATATTACTGATTTTAAACTTTCGGTAGCCGATTGTGGTAGTCCCCATAATTATACAAGAACAGTAAAGAAATATGCCACTGATTTCTGCGATAGGCTACAATTGAAGCTCTTTAGGCTGAATTTGCTATTGGCTTGCAGTTCATCCGGAGGACTATGGGCCAATGAGAGACTATCAATCATAGAAACATCGAATCACATGTTTCCGGTCAAGACGCCTCACAAGCCAGCAGCCAATGAACACGTGTATTTATTGAGCAAAGCAGAGGATAGTGGAAGTTATAGCAGAGGTCACTGATAATGACTGTGAAAAATTCGCAGTTTTTATTAACTTCACGATAAACTCCATATCCTTTGTACACTAGGGAAAATAACGTCAGTTAACTGGCCGCTGACTTGTGAATCGCCTCTACTGGTATACTTTTGATTGGATACGTCTCAGGGTGAGGGTTTCTCACTGGCCCAGAATCGGCGAGAAGAACAGTGAGCCAATAGCAAAAAAGAAGCTTAAAGTTATGTCTTATATGTATTTTTCTATCACGAAATGAATCCGGTAATTTTTCCTACGTCTACGATATCCGTGTTATACTGGTCACAGTGTTATCACGACAAATGAATGGGTGGCTAAAGGAATGCCGTTGACTCGAGGTCTTTTAGCGGATTTCGGATTCCCGGCGACCAGGGGGAGCGGTTGCTCGCGAACACGAGCATGACGTCACCGACTGTATCCGGGAGGACGGCCGCAATGTCACGCGGGTTGACGCGGAATGAGTTCTCCTCGCGAGGCTGCACGACTTCAAAGGACGCCGCCGTCTGGACTGACGCGTTGCGGCTCGGCTTGGCTGTCGTCCGCGCCAGAGGCCTGGCTGTAGTCGTGGTGTGTGTGGTCCTTCCTCGCACGACCTGACTTACCCGACCGAGCCCTACACAATCTTCCTCGCACGACCTGACTTACCCAACCGAGCCCTACACAATCTTCCTCGCACGACCTGACTTACCCGACCGAGCCCTGCATAATCTTCCTCGCACGACCTGACTTACCCGACCGAGCCCTGCATAATCTTCCTAGCACTACCTGACTTACCCGACCGAGCCCTACATAATCTTCCTCGCACGACCTGACTTACCCGACCGAGCCCTACATAATCTTCCTCGCACGACCTGACTTACTCGACCGAGCCCTACATAATCTTCCTCGCACGACCTGACTTACCCGACCGAGATCTACATAACGTTCTTCGCACGACCTGACTTACCCGAACGAGCCCTACATAACCTTTCAATGGAGGTACGGAAATTATGCGGATTCTTGTGAAAACTTTCAAACTCTTGCTCAGTGTCTGTGATTGGACCGCAGTTATCCGTACACGCCCCTCTGTGACCGTGAACCAATAATTCCCAGCTAGGAGGGAAGTAAACGAATCAGTTAGTGGCTATTAATGAGAACTAAAAGGTTCATACTTAGAATTTTATTCTGACGTAAAACAAATTCGCGTAATTTCTGGGTCTCTACCATTCACCAAACTCTGACAGATACTACTACAGCCACGATTATTTAATTTCACTTCAGGTTAGACTCAACTTCCCTATTTTTAATGTTACTTCTTTTAGAATTATTATTGGTCAATAACACGCTCACATTCTTTGTAGGGCTACTTTTGATTGGTAGGGACTGGAAATTTTCGCGGATTCATTCCGCGATACGCAAAAATTTTAATATATACACCTTTTATTGCTCACGCTATTGATTCATTGTTTATCTGGAGGGCTTTTTTGGTCAATGAGAAACCCTCAACCAAAGAAGTATCCAATCGTTGACAATCCGTTTGAGACGACTCGCAAGTCAGCAACCAATGTAGTGGCGTTATTTATTTCGAGTGTACAGAGAACTGTGTAGTCTATCCTGAAGGTCATTGATTCCGCAAGTTTTCCCTGTCCCTAGAAAATGGGTAAGCACTCTTTTCCTTGTTTACAACTTGCTCAGGGTCGTCAGGGTGTGTCAAGAGCATCGACGTGCAACAGATCTAGCCCTATAAGTGCGTCAGTACTACTTGCAACCCATTGAATCCGCGCAAGAGGAAACACTGAGCATCTGCAAAACGTTAATTGAACAGATATGTACAACCATCGCAAAACCTTTTGCCTTCATAAAATTATATTTGAAATGATTACCCATAACTAGATACCGAGGCCAGCTGAAGGTTAGAAACCTGTAGCATCGTCTGTATTCCGTGATTGGGTGATTTTATTTTAAGTACACGTCAGTTGTTTCATCACCAATCAGAGTGAGTAAGTGCGGAAGCAAACGCGTCCTCAGTGGCTCGGTCAAACAAGGCAACGACTTCTCTCGCAAACGGCCGCAAATCACAAGGAAGAAGCAGGTGGTTCGGGTATACCTTGTTGCAGTCTAATAGGAGTTCAGAATTTTTTTTTTCGCGAAAAATTCCTGCCTCTAGCAATAACATGTCAAAAAAAATGCATGGAAAATAATGGTATCGATCAGCAATTAGTTGAACGAAATTATTCTACGACCACTACAAGTTGGTTCTGTGGCTATATAATTCTCATTCCAGAAGTTCAGTGTTCGAATTTAAATTCTTTCTTTCTTAATTACAATTTAAAAAAAAAAAACATTGTTTAGCTTCAACTTCAAAGGCGTATATATCAGCTTTCAGAAGAAGCACTCAAGACAGTTACCGAGAAAATGTTTCCAAGTTATGATGTTCGCAGGCTTTCACGGCCATTATCTGAAGTAGCTTGGCTTCTGGGTTGTAGCTGCGTTCTTGGCGAATAACTAGAGACCGGAAAAATTCGCGAATTCATTTCGCGCCAGGCTAAAATACAAATAGTTATAACTCAGTGCTGCCTCTGCTATTGGCTCACAACTCACCTGGATGACTCTGGGCCAATGAGAAACACCCGAACAAAGCTTTATCGAATCACAGGCTGCTACGTTGAGACGTCTCACAAGACAGCAGCCAATGAGTGGGTGACATTTGACCGAGTGTATACGTAGAACTGTGGAGTTCATCCTGGAGGTCATTGAACCCGCGAATTTTTCCTGTTCCTACCTAAAAGCCAAGCTACTTTTTCAAAATTATGTTTTGTTGGTGAACCAGCTGTCTGACTCTCGACTCGTGCTGTGAAGTCGAGTTGCGTGGCTCGAATCCAGACGGCAGGCCACGTGCGGGTGTCGGGTACTGTGCAGTACGGGTACTCCCGCTCGCTGGAGCACCTACTTGGCGGTACCTGCCCTGCCTCCTAAGACACGCCGCGTCAACGTTATTTATAGCCCGGCGTCACTCGCGAAGGAGACAGGACCTGCTACAGTCCCGTGTTCGGCCGAGTCTTCCGTCGGCGTGCGGCGTCAAGGCCAGGCGTTCTGCTAGCAACTCTGGGCCAATGAGGGACTGTAAGCCAAAGAATCATAAAATCACAAGGCTACCCAGTCGAGACGTATCACAAGGTTAACAGCCAATGAACAGATACAATTTTCCCGAGCAAGCAGAGGATTTTGTAAGCTAGCCCAGAGGTCATTGAACCCGCGAATTTTTCCAGTCCCTAGCAATAGGTAGAGTCTTGGAAAATTCGCGCTTTCGATGACATCTAGGATAGACTCCACAACGCCCTACATACTCAAGCAAATGCCACCTGCTCACTGGCTATTGACTCGTGACACCTGTCAACTGGGACGCTTGCGAGTCGATACTCTTTTGGTTGAAGGTTCTTCATTGGCTCATAGTCCTTCAGATAAACTGTGAGTCAATCTCAGAAGAAATATAAAGATACAGTTGTTTGGATTATAGCATATCATGTAATGAACCCGCGATTTTTTCCGGTCTCTAGCAATAGGTACGGGCATGCATATTTCGCACAAAGATACCGAGGCCAGCTGAAAGTGAAAACACTGTAGCATCGTCTGTATTCCGTGATTGGGCGGGTTTCTCTCAGGCACATGTCGTTTGTTACAACACCAATCAGCAGTAAGTCAGTGCGGAAACAAACTCGTTCTGAGTGGCTCGATCAAATAAGGCAACGACTTCTCTCGCAGACGGCCGCCAATCACAACGAAGAAACTGTTGGTGCGGACGTATCTTGTTGTAGTCTAATATGCGTTCAGATTTTTTACGTGAAAAATGCCTGCCCCTAGGTAAGATACGGGCGATTCATAGAGAAATTTTTACATGCTAATTAAATTTATATTTAATATTCTGTTATTTATAACACTTATATTTTTATCTAATTCTGTTAGTTTTGTCTGGAACTTATAGTTTATTTTAAAACATAATGGATCATATCATTTCTCAATTATTGTACTTAATATTAACAGAAATATATCGACGCCTTTTAGCACTTTGTTTTATTACATAATCTGCAAATATATTTGGCTTCAAAAACCGATAAACCTTACTTTCATAACGTAGATATACCTAAAAGATCTAATTTCAAAACAATTTAAAGCTTGATTGTATAGAATAGAGTAAAATATGTTATACTGGTTCTTTCCTTTATTTTATGTAAAATTACTGAAGAGGTTTTCCCGAGTTTTTCATATTCAAATAAGCAACATACGAACAAGCTAGTGTTGTGTAGAAATATGGCAGATATTTATATTGTGTTTGGTGATTAAAACTATCCGCAACGGAATTACGTTAAACGTTGTATATATACACACATACTATTTGTTTAAGTTTAATAATAGGTATGAAATTAAGTACATTAAATCAAATAAATCAAAATTTGTATTAGTTTATGTTTTCCGTGTGTTCAAACTGGTTTAAGAAATGGAATATAGTTTCATTGAATATTCATTGGCACTTGTCGCTAGTGGGCGCTAAAAGTTCCATAATGACCAGATAACTTGAATTTTGCAAATTTTTATAACAATATAAAAACTGAATATATATCAGAACTTAATTTTAGATTAAGGTTAGTGTTTTTTTAAATACTATTTTTATTGCATGCATATACATTGTGCAATCATTGAGGTGTGTATTGAATTTGCATTTTTTTTTCCAACATTTGTTGCCTTCATTTAAATTGCAAATTCTATAACATCGTTTTGCATTCCATTCAGTCGCTGTTCGTAAGACCGTTACATAGCACGAAGTTGTTTGCATTAATTCTAAGTAATAATTTTTCAGAAAAAGTAATTTGGAAACAGTCAAATCCACTATTCTCGCATTCTTGTGGCGCATAGCCAAAACCTTTTAACTATTCGGATTCGTGAAATAATAAATTTTGGTTTTGTTTTTGGCAGAAAGCAATATATTTAGCTCCGAGAACCTGTTCCGTGTGTAATATTTCCATGGTTACCAAACGGGTAAATGATATGTCCAAAAGCAGTTAGCAACAAAATTGCTGCTCAGCGGGATATCTGTGTCCCCTGGCTTGTTTTCCAAGCCACCGAGATTTGTTGAAAGTGTCTGTGATTGGAATGTTGAGTGCCAAATGGCAACGTTTTTATCTTAATGCACGTATTATTAGTGACTGGAATAATTCACGGGTTCAAACACATCAAGGATAAACTCCACAATCCTGTGCATCCTCTGGCAAATGCCAGCCACACATTGGCTACTTACTTGTGGGATGTCTAGCCTGCACAGCCTGTGATTAGATGCTTCTTTGGTCAATAGTCTCAGTAGTGCATAAAATGTATGCCCGGCGCCAAGTTCCAAGTTGTGGAAGGTGCTAATGGGGTCGGTCATCTTGGATTCTGACGTCACGGCGGACATATTGAATGACCTTGACCTTTGACATTGACCTTAAAAATTTGTTAATAATAGCCAAAAAATATTTGCCGAAATTTGCCAAAAAATTCGCCAAAATTTCTAGTTTTTGGAATATAATTCCACAAAAAATCTCAAAAAAAATAACAATTTTCCGTTTTACTACGTACCTACGCAAAAAATGCCAGAGGCATGAAATGTCCTTAAAGAGGCTTAAATTCAACATTAAAAAGTCTCTAATAAGCATCAGGAGGGGAGGAAGACTAGACCTTGGATGACGTCATGTCCGTCATCTTGTAAATCCGTAAATAATAACTTATAAAATACGAATTAAATTTGTGATTTTAAAATTAACAAAAAAAATCACATAATTTTAATAAAATTTTAAAAATAAATGCACTTACATCATGGAGTCCTTGGTTCAAACCCGATGGGGGCAAAGCATAGCGACGGGTTCCATCGTGCATGGAGGCTACCGGGCTACAGACCTCCCACCACAAATGCCAAGGCAGATATTGCATCAGCCAGTATGTCATGGCAGCCATCTTAGAGACGCCATTGCTAAAGGGCGCTGCCGCCATATTGGTTTAAATTTTACCCAATAGAGTACAGTATTACTTATTATTGTGGCATCCGACGCCATTTTGTCGGATGCCTTGGCCGCCATCTTGAAAATATGTAATTATTTGTCTGGAAACTCAGAAAAAAATCCAAAAACCATAAAAAAAAATCGCTTATCAAAATAATGAGATCCTGTCGATTCCTGTTATTGGTTCGATCCTTGGTGAATGCTAAAATGTTTATTTTACATAAGTAAAAAAAAACACCTATTTAATCAAATATGGTGAACAATCCGAAAAAGCTGCTTAGATTCATCATCTACCAGCCTCTAGTAAGCCGATAATGAAATATTGACTGCCATCTTGGAAATTCGTAAACATACCAGCCTCTGGTAAGCCGATAATGAAATATTGACTGCCATCTTGGAAATTCGTAAAAATTAACCTAGAAATTCAGAAAAAAATTCTAAAAAAAATCACATTTTAATATAAGGATTATTTCCAATTCATTTCAGTACTCAGTTCAATTCTTGGTCGATGCAAAAAAAAAAAAAAAAAGGAATTTTAGCTTTTAAAAAAATGTTTAACAGATTAATCGTTCTTATAACGGAAAACGATTCTATACAAGATATCTGCCCGGCTGAATTAATATGTTACTAGATACCACTTCGCTTAACAAGGAGGTCTATTTCGATGCTCGGCGAACATTTTTAACAGATCATCTATCTACTGTTATGGTAACGCTCAGATTTCACAGTTGCCCTATGCATACGAGAAGACTGCGCGCCAGTCCATAGTAGCATTGAATATATATTCAATGATAGTAGACTTGCGCATAATAGTTCGCGACCGGGAGCGCTCCTTTTAGTTCGCAGCTCCTTGGCGAACTAGGTCGCTCTTTTAGTTCGTCCGCTCCCAACTCGAATTCAAAGAAGACAGGTCACAAATAGTTCGTTCGCTTTGCTACCGCTACTGCAGGCGATCTTCTTTGTATGTTATAATAGTTATTTTTTATAAATATAAGTGTTGTGAACGCCTAGATTATTATCCTTTTTTGGGTTATTATACATCAAATGAGTAAATAAAACAATAATTTACATAATTGGGTAAAATGGCGTATATAACAGTTCTGTTTTTATTCTTCACTTAACATACACTATAATCGAAAAATTTTAATTTATAAAAGGACTTATTTTATAGCTAGTTTAAGAAATATTATTTATGAAATGCGTTTATTTTAGTGAATAAAATACCGTTTTATAAATATACAAATTATATTTTTTTAAGAAATAATCAACAAAAAATGCGTTATTTGGTACAGGGTACAAAATTACGTAAATTATTAAGAAAATAGACCCATTACTCTTCTAATTTGTTACCTTACAATTAGACCTATAAAAATAATAAAAACTCTTTAAGTAAGATTGTATGCTAATATTGCTTAAGAATGTGTATGTTCATTAGGACCTATATATAATTCACTAAATTTAGCAAGTTCAACAACACTTAACATACACTATAATCGAAAAATTTTAGTTTCTAAAAGAATTTATTTATTAGCTAGTTTAAGAAATATTATTTATGAAATATGTTTATTTGAGTGAATAAAGTACCGTTTTATGCCTATAAAAATACATTTTTTTTTTTAATTTTAGAAATAATCAACAAAAAATTGTTTGTCTGTAAAGTCGGTTTACGGACGAAAGTTTAACGTGACGTCATAACAAAACATTGATGAAATGATAGCATACTTTTATGAATAAAATTTAATCATTGTTATTGAATTATCACTATTTTGTATGGATACAAAGAAGGAGTGAAATGAAATCTACAATTTAATTGATAAATTTACTTTTATTTGCACTCATTAATTAAAATATGTTTATTACTTTAACGAAGATATTATTTTAACTATAACTTTTATACATGTTTGTTATTTAACTTCTTCCAATCTGTGTTATTCTGTTAAGGATAGGACGATGATAGGAAAAGTAGGAAACGATTGGGAGTGTTTCAAGTTTAATGTGCCTCGAAAAAGTCAAATCGATGGTTGTTCCAATCGAGTGGAAGAGAGATAGATGCGGCGCCAGCGTACAATGAGCGTAACGGGACACAGCGTAACGTGACAATGTGCGTAACGGGACACATTATCGTTCGTGCATCCGGCGTTCATCGATTTATTAGACGTTGTAACGTCAAAAATAAGTTTATTTAACAATGGTTTTATATAAGTCAAAATTTTAATATTAAAGTAGTCATCAGCTGCCAAATTATTTTATGAATATTGAAATCATTTTGTAAACACTGATATAACTACCTAATGTAATTACCGTATGTCTGACTTTTTCTCAGTATACACCACGGTTTCCCCACCGCGAAGTTACCGTGCTCGGACACGAGTATAAAGCTATCATCTGAAAATGTTTCATTGCAGTAAACATTTGCAGCGATCAAGAGTCAACATTTTTGTAAAGTCTGTATCCATTAGACGTCTGAAATTTTAGCTATCCGACCCGAGCAGATAACGATAGCCAGCCAAAAATACCAGCGACAAAGCCGTAATTAATACCCGAAAGGGAGAACGAGTGACGACTTTTGATAAGAGCCAGATCATGTGCACAGAACTATAGCCCGTCCCACTCTTAGATTGCAGTACACGGCGTATGGCGCGCGCTGTTGCCAAATCTGTAACACTTTACGAATTTCAGGAGATGCGTGTCTTTGTAATTCGGATCGAACAAGAAGCATTTTAAGAAATCATATCGTAATTTATAATATTTTATACTATTACACATATAAATTTGTAATAATGCCACTTCTATGTAAATTTTAAATAAAAACTACCTATTGTAGACAAAAATTTCTTAAAATTTTATTTTATATTCTAAAAATCCCATATATATATATAGATATATGTATATATAACATTTTCACGGGCCTGATAAATGCCGTTTTTTTGGACAAGTCATGTCCAAAATGATAATTAAAATACGGAAATGGAAATTCTCGGTTGAGTAAGTTATGGGAAAAATTCGAACAATTGGTTTCAAATGCGTAAGATTTTTTGAAAAACAGAAAAATCGCAACAACTCCCATAAAATGAATAATATCGAATCCGTTTTAACGTATGATAACTCGGAGTACCTAATGCCGAAAAATGTTTTCTAAATAAATTTTTGTTACGACCAGCCATAACTGCATGGGTTCGAAAAAAATTTTCACCCGACAAAAAAAAAGTGTAACTGCCTTAGTAGACACCTTATCAAATCTGTTTAAATTGTTTGTAAATATCATAATTGTTTTCCAAAACTTTGTCTAATACAATGTTTGATAAGATGCTTGGTGTTGAGAAGGATAGAAAAATAATTCAAAATTTTGTACCATGATCGCTATTAAATTCCTTCGTATTTATTTCATACATTTTACATATTATGTTCAAGAATCGATTAAAATATTTTTGTTGACTAAGGAAGCCATGTATTTGAAATTGCTTGTAGGACACAACCCCACTTATCTAAACACACGACCCTGTTTCCTCTTACGACGGCAGCGCGCGCTCTTGTACTGATAAGACACATATTTAACAGCTATTTCCACGGAAACTGTAGAGGCAATTGAGATGGAGCTGCTTTTAGAAACTAACTCAATTCATTGTGAACATTTTTCACGCTTTCGTCCCCCATATATATTTAATAGAAAAAAAAATTTCCGCTGGTCAACTTTTTGATGTGTCAGTTTGTGAGAAAATGCATTTCAATATATTAAAAAAATTATTTAAGTGAAACCTGTACAGTTTTTGTCTTAAAATTTGTTCGGTGGCGTCCTAAGGCATTAATTAATTAATAAAACAAATCTGAATGAAATACACAATATGTAGGTTCTTTTTATGTGAAACATATCGGAATACTTCAAAACAGTTCGCAGCGAATAAGTTATGTTTTTTTAATTTTTTCGGACACTTAAAATACTGTTAAGTATTCAAAATAAGCATTGCCTGATGCGTATTTCGATGCTATACAATATGAAAAAAAGCTTGGTCCAAACATTAAAATTTTAATTTCGTTTGATATTTGGCAACAACGCACGAAGAAACAAGGACAGTGCTAACGGCAATCGGCGTGTGTTAGAGAGAGAGAGAATGCGCCCATTTACTTCCACACTGCAATCTAAGAGTGGGATGCTCTATAAAAGAAGGAAATCGGAAAAAGAACGAACTAATGAACTGAGGAGCGAGGGATCTGGGAACTAGTTCGCGTAGTTCGTCTGTGGGAGCGCTCTTCCGAACTAGTTCGTTCGCGAACTACACAAGTCTAGTCCATAGCAGAAGAGACACCGCGCTAGAAGCACCAGCGAGCGTCGCGCTTATCATCCTGCCTCATTGATACTCTCCTGACTTAGGCGGGGCCCTCAAGGTGTGAACTCTGTGGGACTCGAACACTGATGACACCGGAAAAATTCGCGGGTTCAATGACCTGTAGGATGAACTCCATAGTTCTACGTACACTCGGTCTAATACCACCCACTCATTGGCTTCTGTCTTGTGAGACGTCCCAACGTAGCAGCCTGTGATTCGATAAAGCTTTGTTCGGGCGTTTCTCATTGGTCCAGAGTCATCCAGGTGAGTTGTGAGCCAATAGCAGAGGCAGCACTGAGGCATAACGATTTGTATTTTATCCTATCGCGAAATGATTTCGCGAATTTTTCCGGTCTCTGCTGATAACTGAACCACCGTCACCGGCCAAGGATCGTTCCGTCATGTTTCGTTCTGAGAGCGGAATTTTTTTATCTGGCGGGATCTCTGTTCGGAAAGATTGCTGGAGCCTGTCGGGGAAGCTCAGCTTCAAGTCACTTGACAAAAACCGCTCGAAAGGTCAACTCCCACCCCAGCTACTAACTCCGCGCACGTCTCTTTGCGTCGGAAGGTTTCCCCGAAACCCATTCAGCGACCGTGACAAATGCGAAAACTCGACCGTTACAAAGCGGCGAGAGAGGCCCTCGGCTTCCCCGTAAATCAGGTTTGATTCCAGGCAACTTCTGCATTCCGGGGCCGTGACTGGCCGAGTGTAATGTCCCCCCTAAGTCGTGTCCTTTTAAGGACTCCCGCGTCCGGTCGCCATATTTCACACGTGTTTGACCACACTTTCACTCGATATGGAGGAGTGGCTCGTTCCACACGAAGAAGTATTAGCAGTTCCCAACTCATAAGATCTGCCCTCTTCCCTCTTTCTTGCAGTGTTGGATTTGATCACGCACTGCGCAGTGACAGACACACATTGAAGAAGTGAGCTATTTCCCCAAATTTAGGTGCAAATATCACACAGAAAATCAATCCAACTTAAATTGATTCAGTAATTTAGAGTAGTAAATGACAGGAAAAAAATATTTCAATATATTATTAGGCCAAAAAAGAGTCATGCGTGCTAAATTTAGTAAGCAAATAAAGTAAGCAAATAAATAAATAATGCAATGAGATGATGTAAACAGAATATTTAGCCAAAATGCTGCTTTGCTAACATCTACGCGTGTTTACGTCATGTGAATGGACATTCGCTAAATTGGTTCGCGCCGGTGTTGATCATTAGGGTCAATATCATTTCGCGGATTCATTTTACACCAGGCTAAGCTCAACTTGCCTATACAGTCAAATCTTAAGCGTGCTGATTGGTCGAAAACTATGTGTCATCATTTACGAGTAGGGTAAAGTAAGGTAATTTCGTGACACAGGTAATTTCGTGACATTTTTTATGACGTTTGTAACGAAAATACCAGCGGTTTTTTGGAGCTGCATTTTGGTCTGGTAGTTTCAGCGTTCTCCATTAGATAATGTGGTATGTATCGTTCGTGTCTTGGAATGCGTCAACGTCACAAAACAAAAGTTTTCGTAAAAGTGAGCAAAGTGTCGTTAAATTTGAGTACTCTTTTGCAGGTTTAACTTCGAATATTCATAAAAGGATCCATGTACATGGTATGTTAGCATTTAATACACAGTTTTGTAGAGAATCTAAACCTCTTACAGTGTGAATAATTTTATGATTTTCCACGTCTGTATACAGTTGTTATTGCTTATGTTGTTCATGGCGTTTCTTAGCATTTTTGTCCTTGTTAAAGATACATTTTCAAAGCCTTTAATATGAATTGATCTTGTAAGTTTTCTAAGCTTGTTAGAACAAAATTATTATGAGAGTTTGTGTTGTAAATTAAGTTTACAATAACTTAGTTTCACTTAGAAAGCTAATTATAGTGTGTCACGAAATTACCTATATCACGAAATTACCTATATCACGAAATTACTTATTGGCTACCACAAAAATATATTGGCTCTTATTTTATTTTTCAGTTGAATGATGAATAAAACAAGAAGTAAATACAGAAAATATGACTCAAGACAGTTAATTGCAGCTGCTGAATTCGTTAAACAACAAAATTGTTCACTTTATAAAGCCTCCAAGGAAATGGGTGTGCCATGGAGTACACTAAGAGACTGTCTAAAAAATAGCACCTGTGAAAACAGAAATGAACCTCTGCCAAAACTAGGAAGACCATTCGCTCTCACTTCAAACCTATAAATTAGTCTGTATAATTACATCATAGAGATGCAAGAGTTAGGATTTGGTTTAACTGTTTCTACAGTAAGGAAATTAGCACATGAACTCGCAAAAAATGCCGGCCGTGAAAATTTATTAAATTCCGACAGTGAAAGTGCAAGCAAATGGTGGTGGACATATTTCAAGAGTAGGTACAATCACTCATTAAGATCTCCAGAAAAACCTTGCAGCATACAGGGCTTCTATGGCAAATGAAGAAATCATTGGGGATTTTTATATTAAATTAGAGGAATTACTGGACAGATTGGATATCAAAGAAGCACCTGATAGGCTATGGAACTGTGACGAAACAGGTCTTTCGTATGTCGTGAAAGCAAACAAAGTTGTAACAGCAGTGGGAAAGCGATATGTTTATAAGAGAGTTTATGCAGACAGGGGAGAATAACATACACTTTTGGGATGTGCGTGCACAAATGGGACATGTATTCCGCCTATGATTATTTTCAAAGGTGTCAGGTGGAACGATAACCTAAAGAGAGATTGTTTGCCTAATGCAATAGGGAAGTTGTCTCCAAAAGGGTGGATTAACAGTGATCTGTACTTTGAATGGTTCCAGTTCTTTGTAGCCTCCATTCCTCCTGCTCGACCAGCCATCCTCTTCATGGATTCACACGCATCGCATATTAACCCTGAAGTTATTTCGTTTGCGAAAGAAAATCATATTTTCTTATTTACTTTCCCAGCCCATACAACTCATTTGTTGCAACCGTTAGTTGTAGGAGTTTACAAATCCCTAAAATCACATTGGGGTCAACATTTAACTCCTACATGAAGGGAAATCCAACGGAAAAACCAAATAGAACAAATTTTCATACTATTATGAATACTGCCTTTATTGAGAGCTTCTGCACTAAGAACATTACAAATTCTTTCAAGAAAACGGGAATT
Organism: Bacillus rossius redtenbacheri; assembly: GCF_032445375.1. Lineage (NCBI taxonomy): Eukaryota > Metazoa > Arthropoda > Insecta > Phasmatodea > Bacillidae > Bacillus > Bacillus rossius. Next base: position 367,777,424 of record NC_086330.1, on the reverse strand, counting down.
CATCCATTCAACAAGTGTGCTATTCCTAAGGAAGCTTTTGAACCCTCCAAACTAACAAACAAGCCTCTACCTCAAGAACAGCCGGAAAAGGATCAGATATTGGTAGCTGACAAGATCTTGGTCCTGCAATCAATGTCAAGAGACACCCTCATTAACAAAGGAAAGAGAAAGCGAGACTCAAGTGCAAGATGCCTTACTCCAGTAGGAGAAATTACCACCTTGGGGTCAATAAAATACGCATCATTGAGACCTGCCACTTCAACTTTAAATGCTGCCCTACCAACATCGAATCCTGTAATGTCATCATCGAAGGATATCTTATCAACATCCAAGGCTACCCCATCAACATCCAAGGCTACCCCATCAACATCCAAGGCTGTCCCATCAACTACTAAGGCTACCCCATCAACTTCCAAGATTGTCCCATCAATTTCCAAGGCTACCCCATCAACTTCCAAGACTGTCCCATCAACTTCCAAGACTGTCCCATCAACTACTAAGGCTACCCCATCAACTTCCAAGGCTGTCCCATCAACTACTAAGGTTACCCCATCAACTTCCAAGGCTGTCCCATCAACTTCCAAGATTGTCCCATCAACTTCCAAGGCTGTCCCATCAACTACTAAGGCTACCCCATCAACTTCCAAGGCTGTCCCATCAACTTCCAAGGCTGTCCCATCAACTTCCAAGATTGTCCCATCAACTTCCAAGGCTGTCCCATCAACTTCCAAGGCTGTCCCATCAACTTCCAAGGCTGTCCCATCAACTTCAAAAGCTTCGACACCAACATTAGAACCGTTCATATCTGGTCCAGAACTTCGCGAATGCAAGACAAAATCAAAGGAAGTCCAAATTCTTTATGAAGATTGGATCTGTGGTATGTGCGGGAACAGTTATTTCAGAGACGTTCAAATAAGAAATGGCGCTTAATGGGTGCAATGCTGTTATTGCTTGATGCCTTATCATGAAGAGTGCCAACCTGCTGATTCTGAGGAACTAGTTTTCATGTGTGATAATTGTGCTAATGCTGAAAGTGAGTTGAGCGAGGTAAGCATCTAAAAAAAAACTAGACTAAACCTAATTTTTCGAAGGTTATTTGAACATTTTTTGAAGAAATGAAGAAAACAGCAATTAGAATGCATGTTACAAGTTAAAATTATATTATTTGTTATTATAGTTGGTATTTGTTTGAAAATATTTGTATTGTTATTGTATCACGAAATTGCCTAACCCCTATCACGAAATTAGATACCCATATCACGAAATTACCTGTCAAACCATTTAAAATTTGAAATTAAATTTTGTGTTGAAAATATGTATATAATTGCAAGTTTATTACTTATAATGTTAGTATTACACAGAAGTTAAACAATTTTGGCCAAATACGACAGTAATGGTTGAATAAAACAATATTTATTAGCGAAAAATTAATTTTATCACGAAATTACCTTACTTTACCCTACACTTGATTGGGTAATAATTTCTTCTCGTTCATAACTGGCTCATAACCGTAAAGGACGCGTCTAAGAGCACTTCAGTCGAATCACCAACGTAATGCAGATGCATACGCGTTTTAAGTCCACTCTGCTACCCAGTGAACCATCAAATTGATCGAGGCGTTATGGACAGGGACACCTGTATTTCGCGAATACATTTCGTGTCAAGGTATTTCACAAAATACTGTAGCTTTTCTCCTGTGGTTATTGGCTGAGGTCGGTGAGAGGTGTCGTCCCGCTCTTGACGGGGCCAATGAGAATGTGGTCACCGTACTGCTGCACCCTCACAATTTGCCATGACTAGGGGCCGGAAAAATTCGCGGGTTCATTGAACTGTAGGATGAACTCCATATTTATACGTACACTCGGTCAAATGCCACCCACTCATTGGCTGCTGTCTTGTGAAGTATCTGAACGTAGCAGCCTGTGATTCGATAAAGCTTTGGTTGGGTGTTTCTCATTGGCCCAGAGTCATCCAGGTGAGTTGCGAGCCAATAGCAGAGGCAGCAACTGAGGTATAACTATTTGTATTTTAGCCCATCGCGAAATGAATTCGCGAATTTTTCCGGTGTCTAGTTATGTGAACATTAAATGAAACGCGTGGAAATCAGATCCGGATCACCCGGGTTGGCCGGGTGAACGTGAGGTTCAACTGCGTCAGACAACGCTACGGCGCGAACAGCAGGCGGGAGACGCGACAACACCTGCGCCTGCCGACCCCGCAGTGCGCATGCGCGCGAGTCACACCCCCGCCCACCTTGTCCCGTCGAGGAGGGGTGCGGCGGGGGGGTCCTGGCTGCAAGCTGTCGCCGGGCGTGCGTCCGACCACGCGTGCAAACCAGAGCCCCTTGTTTCAGGGGGAATAATACAAAAAGAGAGACTAGAATAATGTATCGGATAATACGGGAGGGCCCGTGCCAAGCAGCTATAAACCACGCGAAGCCTTGGGAAACCTGTTCTTCCTGAAACAGTAACCGTAATTTTTAATTCTTGTCGCTTTTTCTTTTTTTTTTTTGCGTGGGTTTCTTGTGCTTGGAGACCGGGAAAAAAAAAATTCGCGGATTTATTTCGCCATAGGTTAAAATTCAACTACACGTGCCTTTAAGGAGCTCTCGCTACTGGTTCACTGTTCATACGGAGGTCTCTGAGCCAATGAGACATACGTAATCTCAGGTAAACCAACATCAGTCGAGACGGCTCACGAGTCAGCAATCAACGAAATAGTGTTATTTTCACGGCCATACAAAGGACTGTGCAGTCTGTTCAGTCACGAGCACAAGAAGAAGGTACTGTGAATTGCAGACTATCTTGTCGCGAAACATTCCCGTGATGAATTACATCTACTGATTAGCAGGAGCGTCTGCAGAAAGGTTTCATCTACTTTAGGACGGGGGAAAGGGGCGGATAAAACCACTTTGCCGGCTGTTTGCTTTCAAATTGTTTCCTTTTGCTCGTGAGAAATATATATATATATATGTGTGTGTGTGTATGTGTATCTAGGGGCAGGCATTTTTCGCGAATAAATCTGATCGCCTATTAGACTGCAACAAGGTATACCAGACCAACAGTTTATTCCTTGTGATTGGCGGCCGTCTGCGGGAGACGTCGATGCCTTATTTGACTGAGCCACTCAGGACGCGTTTGCTTCCACACTGACTTGCTGTGATTGATATTTTAACAATCGACATGTACCTGAAAGAAACTCACCCATTCACGGAATACAGACGATACTACAGTGTTTTAACTTTCAGCTAGCCTTGGTTTCTTTTCGCCAAATATGCATGGCCCTATATATCTCCCATATATATATATATATACACACATACACATACATATATCCCATTCCAGTGTGTACACCCCTGCATACAATTTAATAATGGCCAGAGCTCGCACGACACTAAAAAAAAAAAAAAAAAAAAAAAAAATTACTAGAATTCATATTAACTGCGAGTTGTCTAGACATTACGTGCACGGAAATACTGATGAATGGAGACCCCGAAATTTTCGCAATATCGTTTCGCGTCAAGCTGAAATTCATGGCCTTAACGTTTGTTCTAGCAACTTTTGCTTTTCCATTGGCTGATTTCTTAGTGAGAACGTTGTTTTGGTTCTTTGTTAGTTGCCACCACCTGATTCGCTTACTCCTCTCCTAGCTGGGCATCGTTGGCTCAGGGTCGTTATGGGGGAGGGGGGAAATACACTGCGGTGCGAATGTATGAACGTTTGCATTCTTACTTGCGACCAGACGAATCCGCGAAATGTCCGCGCCTCTACATACTGACGAAGTACTACCTGTCTGGCTGAAAGCTGGGACCTGCCTCGGTCCCGAGGCGGAGGAACACTGTTATTGGGCGGCTATTCATAGCGAGCGGCAGTTGGCCTCCTCAAGCAGCCCCGGCGGCCGTCGATGATTGGCGAGCGCAGATCTTCAAGGTCGCTCCATTCATCAGCGCGCCGGCCTCGCCTGCTGCAGTCTGCCCCGCGCCTGGGGATCGCAGACCGGAGCAGAGTGGACACTCCGTGCTTTCGGATCCCCGCGTTCCTTCCTCAGTTACTGTGCTGCAAGATAGCAAACTGCTGTTTCGCCACGCTTTTAATTTTTTTAAAAAAAGGGGGGGGGGGATGGGTTGTCTGTAAAGTTGGTTTGCGGACGATAATTTTACGTGATAACGTCATAAGAAACCATTGATGAAAATTTGCATACTTTTTAATTTTTAAATGTTATTTACAGTTTTTGCAAATTTAATTTAAATAATTTGCTTAAATATAATCACGAACAATTAGTAGGTAGGGACCGGAAAAATTCGCGGTTTCAGTAACCTCTAGGATAGCCTCCATTAGCCTCTGCACATCTCAAGTTAACACGCGTGTTCATTGGGTACTAAATTGGGAGGCGTCTCGACTGGGTAGCTTGTGATTCGACGCTTCTTTGGTAGATAGTCTCTTATTGGCCCAGAGAGCTCCAGTTAAACTGCGAGCCAATAGCAGAACCAGCAGAAATGTACACATGTTTGAATTTCAGCCTATCACGAAATGAATCCGAGAATTTTTCCGGTCTCTATTAGTAGGGACAGGTAAAATTAGCGGGTTATATGACCTACAGGATGAACTGCATAGTTCTACGTACACTCTGTCAAATGTCACCCACTCATTGGCTGCTTGCTGTCTTGTAAGACGTCCCAACGTAGCAGCCTGTGATTCGATAAAGCTTTGGTCGGGCGTTTCTCATTGGCTCAGAGTCATCCAGGTGAGTTGCGAGCCAATGGCAGAGGCAGCACTGAGGTATAACTATTTGTATTTTAGCGTATCGCGAAATGAATTCGCGAATTTTTCCGGTCTGCGAGAGAAGTCTTCGCCTTGTTTGACAGAGCCACTCAGGACGCATTTGCTTCCGCAGTGAATTACTGTGTTTGGTCAATCGACATGTTCCTATAAGTAACCCACCCAACACATAAGATGCTACGTGTTTTAACTTTCAGCTAGTCACGGAATCTTTTCGCGATATATGCATGCCCCTACATATAACTTTGAGTAGCTCTTGCTATTGGTTCACTGTTTATCTGGAAGGCTCTGGTTCAATGAGAAACCTTCAACCATAGTGGTATCCATTCTAGGTAAACCAAGCCATTTGAGACTAGCGTTATTTCCCCGCTCATACAGACGACTTCATAGTCCATCCTGAAGGTCAATGATGGACCCGCGAAAATTTTCTAGTCCCAGTGCATTCTGGACAGGTGTTACTGTGCCATCAGCCGAGTGATTTATAATTTCACTCCCATCGTTGCTATCAAATAAAATAATACATAAATGATTGTACACGGATATATCGTGGTTTCGATGACCTTTCAGAATAGACTACACAGTCCTCTGTACACTCGGGTAGATAACGCCAGTTCGTTGGTTGCTGACGTGTGGGCCGTCCCAACTGGTTCGTCTGTGATTCGTTACTTCTCTGGTTGAGGAGTTTCTAATTGGCCAAGAGTCGTTCAGATGAACTGTGAGCCAAAATAAAATGCAGCTTAAAGGTATGTGCACGGTATTCGAATTTTAGCCGATCGCGAAATGAATACCATGAATTTTACCGGGTCTACGTATGAGTAGGGACACCTGTATTTCGCGATTTCATTTCATGTCAAAGTATTTCAAAAAACACTGTAGCTTTTTCTAAGAGTCATGGCAAATTGTGAGGGTGCAGCAGTACGGTGACCACATTCTCATTGGCCCCGTCAAGAGCGGGACGACACCTCTCACCTACCTCAGCCAATAACCTCAGGAGAAAAGCTACAGTATTTTGTGAAATACCTTGACACCAAATGTATTCGCGAAATACAGGTGTCCCTAGTATGAGATAAAGATTTACATAAATAATTTTCTTGTACAGGTGTAGAGTTATCTTCCATTTATTCATTGTGATTGCTGAAAGCGACGTGAATCACGTGACTCCCCGGGCCAATCAAGAGCCCACCTCCGGCGACGGGCGGCGTCGCGGCTAATCGCATGGTCGCGGGACCGGTTCGCGCGCCGGCCGGTTTTCGGAAAAGAAGGACCCCGCCGGTGGACTGCGGGTTTTCCACGCCGAGGATGCCCCGCCCCCGGGAGGTGGTTTCTGAACCGAGAACAAGAACTAACGAAGCAAGCAATTATTATTCACAACTAGCTAAGGTACCCAGCGTTACCTAGGCTGAACACATCAAAACTAGAGACCGGAAAAAAAATCGCGAATTCATTTCGCGACAGGCAAAAATACAAATAGTTATAACTCAGTGCTGCCTCTGATATTGGCTCACAACTCACCTGGATGACTCTGGGCCAATGAGAAACACCCAACCAAAGCTTAATCGAATCACAGGCTGCTACGTTGGGTCGTCTCACAAGACAACAGCCAATGAGAGGGTGACATTTGACCGAGTTTACGTAGAACTCTGGAATTCATCCTAGAGGTCATTGAACCCGCGAATTTTTCCGGTACCTAGTCATAACGTAAGGTACATCACTGCCGAGTTTCAAATCTGTAGGACATGAACTTGAAAAAGAAAAAAAAATTAAGTCCCATTCATTGCAAAATTTCCTTGCATCAAGGCTTCACAACAGCAAAACTTCCTTTCGCCTTACTCACTCGACGAGTAACGGCTGACAGTCGTCGGGCGAGTAGTTATTGACACACGTAGGTAATCTACACGCAGAGTACTCTCGGAATAACTAGATTAAAGTTTTCAGTATTTTAGGTCGCTGAGCGAGTTCACTATACTCTTTGAGCGAGTTACCTTCTTGCTAGTCGCCGGGCGAGTCCCTGTAGCACGGCGCGGGCTACTCCGTCCGGCCGTAAGACAAGTCCGACCCCAAGATATTATGCAGAAATGTCTCTTACGCACATCGAGGCTATCTCCGCACTTGTCGACTTCTGTGGTCTTCTGTGACCTCCTGTGACGTCTTCTGACTGCATGGCGGTGCGGTCGTCTTCGTGCGGCGTGACACCCTCTTGTCTTGAACGACTCTCGAGGGGGCATATGTAGTCGCTCGGAGCCAACGAACTTCGAAGGCGAGAACCGACCAGAACAATCTTTCGTAGTCTGGCCCGCGACCCCCCCCCCCTTTCCATTTCCCCCCTCCTTCACCTACACTCCTTTCCCCCTCCTTTCCCAACACTCCTTCCCACCCCTCCTTTCGCCCCTCCACGTATGATGACGTTCTGTTTACGTCCGGTCACGTGTGACGACGCGGAACCAAGTCGAAGATGATTACCCTTGAACACAAAACTGCAGGCAACTTTGCAGGCACCGGCGTAAGGATGGTGGTCTCTGGCACCATGGGCTAACTAAAGACAAAGACAGGCGGAGAAGGAAGAAAAGTTACAGGTGGCAGCTTACGCCTGTATTGTGGCAATGTAGAGCGAAACGCCAGTAAAATCTGCCACATCGGCGTGGCTCTAACTCCAACCCGATATAGTTTCTAAGTGCATTTATGGTCTAACACAGGAACTGGTGTTTTTATTGACAACTCATGTGCACTCAATAAACAAAATTAACTTATTTGCCCGTTTGACAGGCTTTGATATGTTGGCTTCGTATTAGCACCACTTTATTTTTAATAGGAGTATGCATTTTTCGCGATAAAAATATCTGATCGTTCATTAGACTGCAATAAGTTATGACCAGGGTAGCGATTGTTCCCTTGTAATTGGAGGCCGCCTGCAAGAGAAGTCATTGTTTTATTTGGACGGGCCATTCAGGACGCCTTTGCTTCCGCACTGGATGGCTCTGATTGGTGTGCTGACAGTAGATATATATCCTGAACTAAACCCAGCCAACCTTTAAACACATTCAGTGATACAAAGTTCTAACACACAGGTGGTCTGGAAATATTTTCGTGAAAAATACATGCCGATTGTGATAGTCTTTGAGTAGGGATGTGTTCTGTATGTGTGAGCCTATAAAGTTTGATTGTGTTCCCTTAAGGTATGACACCTGTTCAAATGAGAGCTTTCTTCCGCCAAATCCTTGACTCCTCAGTAAGGCCAGGCATATTTCGCGAAAACAAACCAAGGCCAGCTGAAAGTTAAAACATTGTAGCATTGTCTGTATTCCGTGATTGGATGAGTTTCTTTCAGGTACATGTCGACTGTTAAAACTCCAATCACAGTGAGTCAGTGCGGAAGCAAACTCACACTGAGTGGCTCGATCAAATAAGGCATCGACGTCTCTCGCAGACGGCCGCCAATCACAAGGAATAAACTGTTGGAGCGGGTGTACCCTGTTGTAGTCTAATAGGCTTTCAGATTAATTCGCGAAAAATACCTGCCTCTACTCCTCAGTGATCTCTGTTCGCAGAGCAACCAGAAAATTTTTGTTTTCTCTTTAGCCGACATCTGGAACTTGAGGTTCAGAAACCTTGTTTCCAGCATAGAATGTAAATTACTACTGCGCGATGTGGCGCAGAAATTGCATCACCATCTCAGATGATTGAGTTCATTAATGCAGTTATTAAACTGCGACTGACATTTTAATTGGCTGAAGAAAATTTGCTCCCTCCCTAAAATAAAAAAAAAAATTACACGTTGTCTGTACAAAAGCTAAACTACACTTCTGGGCCGAGGGGGGCCTGTGCGATGTAAGTCGAACGCAACAAACTGATTTCAACGCAACCGACAGCGGAATTTAATGAAGTTAACTCCCGATTTCATAAATTACGCCCATTAAAGGTCTGACGTATACTTTATTACAGAAATTATGCGATCGCTATCTAAATCATTACCTTCGGCGCTTGAAATACGAGCCCCCGCGCCTGTTCTCCGGAGATTGATCAGCAGGAATTCGCCTCCTCCCCCCCCCCCCCCCCGGTACGTTTATTTTTTTCGTTTTCATTTTCACGGACCTGATGTCTCTCCCCCCCTCCCCACGCCACCGGGTGTGCTACTCCCGTGGGCCGAACCGGCCTCTCTATCGTACTTCGACACATCAGAATGACTTCATTCTTCGGGGGCGGGTCGGCGGGAACAAAGATGGCCGTGTTCCCAGACACCTTCTCCGTCTGTCACCGGTTCTTTGGGACTCGCTGACTCTTGTCTGATACCGTGATCCCCCCCCCCTCCTATTTCCAGCCACGGAACTATCGGTATATACATTTCCCAAACCCGGGATTTTCGAGTCTGACAATAAAAAAAAATTGGTCATGTAAAATACATCATGAAATGAAAAAAAAAAAATCCGAACGAAACGCACTAATTTTATCTGTCACCGTCATTTTGACTTTCTTGTACGCCATCTTGTTTTATCAGCTGATTTTAGTCGCTTTGACAGAGAAGTTGTGAGTTGTGATGCGTTGTGAGTAGGGACACCTGTATTTCGCGATTTCATTTCATGTCAAGGTATTTCACAAAACACTGTAGCTTTTTCTAAGAGTCATGGCAAATTGTGAGGGTGCAGCAGTACGGTGACCACATTCTCATTGGCCCCTTCAAGAGCGGGACGACACCTCTCCCCGACCTCAGCCAATAACCACAGCAGAAAAGCTACAGTATTTTGTGAAATACCTTGACATGAAATGTATTCGCGAAATGCAGGTGTCCCTAGTTGTGAGTGAAGAGGTGTCTAAAAGGCTGCTCTTTGCATCGTCTAAGTATGCATTATTTATTTATTTATTTTTTTGTTAATTAACATAAATGACCAAAAATAATGATTAAATACTAAATATTGAATTTTAATTATTATTGTTTACAAGTGTGAATAATAAACACACAATATTTTATTGCGGTTCAAGGTTTCTTTATTTTTTGTTGTGTTACGTTCGGTACAAGATTACAAAAAAAAATTTCTCTCCCGGTTTCCCAGATTATACCTCTGTTTCTCCTTTACTTTAAAATGTCTATTTAGTTGAGAATATTAATGACACATAATATTGTTATTTTATTCAAATTTAAGGATATCTCGTTGATTTTTTTGTAACAACTACTGTGGTAGTATGAAGACAAGTATGACTAATCATAAATTACCTTCGTGTAAGGACATATTTTGCTAGTAGAATTACAATGAAAAATAATATTTTACATATTTAATTGTATGTTTTTAATTGCCATCCTAAATGCCGGTCGGGATCGAATTCTCTATATGTAGAGACCGGAAACATTCGTGGATTCGTTCGGCGTAAGGCTAGAAGTCAAATACATATTCCCTTTTAGATTATTTTGCTATTGTCTTACTGTTCATCTGTACGAATCTCAACCAATTATAAACCTCCAACCAAAGAAGGATCGAATCACAGACAAACCAGCTGAGACGACTCACAAGTCAGCAGCCAATGAACTGGCGTTCTTTGCCCAAGTGTATAGGGGAATGTGCAGTCTATCCTGAAGTCTATTGAAACCGCGAATTTTTCCAGTCCATATCTATAAGGGACTCACTCATTGCCCTCAGCCTTTGCTCTCGATTACTGCTACTGTGTTATTTCACTTTTCAATATTTCGTAACAGATGGGGGATATCCTAGACTCCGTAGTTCTCTGTATTTTCTGGCAAAAGTCACGCGCTCTTTGGCCGCTGACTTGTTAGGCGTCTCGACTGGGTAGCCCGTGATTCGAGAATTCTCTAGTTGGTAGTCTCTCATCGGTCCAGTGTCTTCCAGATTATCTGCGAGCCAATAAACATAGTCATTCTAAAGGTACAAGTATTTAAATTTTATCTTATCGCGAAAATGATCCGCGAATTATTTTCCGGTCTGTACATATATACATACGCGTTACTTTGTTTGAATTAAGCTTGTTCGAAAATATGTAGACCAGGAACAAGAAAATGTCGCGTAATTTTATTTGGCAACAGGTAGGACCAACGTTTTTACTTGTATCACTTTCCTAATTGGACCAGATGTAATTTAAACGGCCTGTAGAACGTCGGGGCAGTAGTAGAGTAGCAAGAACAGAACGGTGGAATATTGTGCAACAAAATTAATTATCACAATGACCTTTTCAAGAATTTCAAGGTCAATCCTCAAAGACACCGTTTTGGAAGTTATTAGGACAGTGCAGTCCAGCCTTTGGTCAGAATCCGTGAAATTTTCCAGTTCTGTGGGAGATGGTGCTCTCCTGGCCCCCCGGCTGACTGGCCTGCCTCGTTACCTCGTCTCTAGTATCCTCGTAACAGTATGACAAACCTGGATTTAACATTATTAAGTCCTACATGAATGTGTTTTACTTTACATGTAGCGCACAAAAAATTATATGGCAAAAGTGTTAGCATTTTTTTTGTAAAACGTAAACATAATTCCAAACATAAATTATGTCCACCAAACTTCTTATTCTTCTAAACCCAACTCTTATGAGAGAATACTAGGAGGTATTTAGTCGTTCTTCGTCACATGTCTTCTTATTTCTTATGAGTAGGGACCGGAAAAATTCGCGGGTTCAATTACCTCCAGGATGAACTTCATAGTTCTACGTACACTCGGTCAAATGCCACCCACTCATTGGCTGCTGTCTTCTGAGACGTCCCAACGTAGCAGCCTGTGATTCGATAAAGCTTTAGTCGGGTGTTTCTCATTGGCCCAGAGTCATCCAAGTGAGTTGTGAGCCAATAGCAGAGGCAGCACTGAGGTATAACTATTTGTAATTTAGCTTGTCGCGAAATGAATTCGCGAATTTTTCCGGTCTCTACTTATGAGCCAGTCTTCATATTGTAGGCTTTCACCGGGGAGACAACTATCGTCTTATTTCTAACGTGAACTTGGACCTGCTGGCTTAATTAATTCTGTTGCATTCAATCTTCGATCTTACGAAGCTGCCTTATTGATTATTATAATACTTCATTTATAATAAATTCTTATTGACAGGAAAAATTCCAACGTGTCATTTCGTTTTAGGCCAAAATTCAAATACATGTACCCTTAAGCTGCTTTTGCTATTAGCTCAATGTTCATTTGGACGAGTCTGGGCCAATGAGAAACCATCATCCAAAGAAGTACCGAAACACAGGCAAGCTTTTAGAGACGACTCACAATTCAACAACCAATGAACTGGCAGTATTTATCGGATATACAGTGTACTCATTCTGTCAAGATAGAGCCCGCGGATTTTTAAAGTCTCTATTAATGATTTAGGGAAACAATTAACATGGCTGTTGCAGAAACATTTTTTTTGATGCCATGTTACTTACGTATTCTGAGTAATTCCTGAGCTCCAAACTCTTCATTCACGTAATCATTACGCAGAGACATATTCGCAGTGCGCCAGACACCGCGACCTCAGCGCCCGGCGGTCAGACTGGCGACGCCTCAAGGACAGCCGGGTGGCGATACTCCTTAATTAATAGCCGCCATTAAGAGGCGCCGGTCCTCACAGAGCGGCCACAGTGGCGCCGGCCCGAGCTGCGGGCCGTGCCTCGTGAGGCTGCTGTACCTCTTAAAGCTTTGCCTCTTGAGGCTGTACTTTGTGAAGCTGTGCCTATTGAAGCTGCACCTCTTGAGGCCGTGCCTATTAGAGCTGTATTTAGTGAGGCAATACTTCTTGAGGCTGTACTTCTTGTGGCTGTATTTCTTGTGGCTGTATTTCTTGAGGCTGTACTTCTTGAGACTGTATTTCTTGAGGCTGTACTTATTGAGGCTGTAATTCTTGAGGCTGTACTACTAGAGACTGTACTTCTTGAGGCTGTACTTCTTGAGGCTGTACTTCTTGAGGCTGTACTTCTTGTGGCTGTATTTCTTGTGGCTGTATTTCTTGAGGCTGTACTTCTTGAGACTGTATTTCTTGAGGCTGTACTTATTGAGGCTGTAATTCTTGAGGCTGTACTACTAGAGACTGTACTTCTTGAGGCTGTACTTCTTGAGGCTGTACTTCTTGTGGCTGTATTTCTTGTGGCTGTATTTCTTGAGGCTGTACTTCTTGAGACTGTATTTCTTGAGGCTGTACTTATTGAGGCTGTAATTCTTGAGGCTGTACTACTAGAGACTGTACTTCTTGAGGCTGTAATTCTTGAGGCTGTACTACTAGAGACTGTACTTCTTGAGGCTGTACTTATTGAGACTGTATTTCTTGAGGCTGTACTTATTGAGGCTGTAATTCTTGAGGCTGTACTTATTGAGACTGTATTTCTTGAGGCTGTACTTCTTGAGACTGTACTTATTGAGGCTGTAATTCTTGAGGCTGTACTTATTGAGGCTGTAATTCTTGAGGCTGTTTTATTGAGACTGTATTTCTTGAGGCTGTACTTCTTGAGACTGTACTTATTGAGGCTGTAATTCTTGAGGCTGTACTACTAAAGACTGTACTTCTTGAGGCTGTAATTCTTGAGGCTGTACTACTAGAGACTGTACTTCTTGAGGTTGTACGTCGCTGTGAGTCTCTCTGAGTCGCATATCTGCTCTCGGTTATTGCATCACAACGTCTCACGAGACAGCAGCCAATGAGTGGGTGGCATTTGACCGAGTGTACGTAGAACTATGGAGTTCATCCTGGAGTTCATTGAACCCGCGAAATTTTCCTGTCCCTACCCGTAACTACTTGACGTGAGCCTCGGCGTGCGCGCGCGCGCTGTGGCGAGCAGGCGAGCGAGGTGACTGGACGGCTGCACGCTCCCTGCACGGCGCATGCGCAGCTCGGCCGGCCGGCAGGTGTCCCTTCGCTCCCTGCGGGACGCGTTTTTCAAAAAAGGGGAGGAGCTACGAACAACTCGCCCCACGAGGCCGGTTCCTTCGACCAGCAGGGCAACATCCTGGGCAAGTCTCCGTGTCGCACCGTGTCTTCCACACGTGCGAGTCCCGGACACAAGACTCTCATTCATAGAGACTGGAAGAATTCGCACTTTCGATGACCTCTAGCATAAACTCCACAATCCCCTACACACTCAGGCAAATGCCACCTGCTCATTGGCTATTGACTCGTGACACCCGTCAACTGGAACGTTTGCGATTCGATACTTTTTTGGTTGAAGGTTTTCCATTGCCTCAAAGTCCTTCAGATAAACTGTAAGCCAATCACAGAAGCAATGTAAAGGTACAGTTGTTTGGATTATAGCATATCGTGAAATGAATCCGCGAATTTTTCCGGTGTCTACTCATTCATCGCAAAATATTTAGGGGCAGGCATTTTTCGCGAATGCCTATTAGACTGCAACAAGGTGTACCCGCACCATAATCGGTTTCTTCGTGATTGGCGGCCGTTTGCGAGAGAAGTCGTTGACTTATCTGACAGAGCCACTCAGGACGCGTTTGCTTCCGCACTGAATCACTGTGATTGGTGTTGTAACAGAAGACATGTTGCTGAAAGAAACTCGCCCAATCACGGAATACAGACGATGCTACGGTGTTTTAACTTTCAGCTGGCCTCGGTATCTTTTCGCGAAATATGCATGGCCCTAAAAATATGTTTTCTGCCACGATAGTTTTGAGTTGAAATGGGACAGGAAATATTCGCGTATTTGTTTCGAGATAGGCTAAAATTCAAATACATGTACACATTTTGTGCTGCTCTCTCGTTGTGGGTAACTGTTTATCTGGAGGGCACTGGGCCAATGAGAAACTCTCAATCAGAGAAGTATCCAATCACAAACAAACCCAGTTAAGTTGGCAACCAACGATTTGGCGGTATTAAGTATCCCGAGTGACTACAGAAGTGTGTGAAGTCTATCCCTGAAGGCCATTGAATCCGCGAATCTTTCCCTTTCCCTGGACATTGGATTTGTTTTTGTAAGAGTGTGTAGAGTATAGCCTGTGATGCCAGATATAATTAAACACGATTTTCAAAATTCTGTAGGTTTCATGGGCCACTTAATTTTTTTTTAAATTTTCAAATTGTTACAAAATATAGTACGAACCACGAAACTGTTTACCACTTTCTATTGTTTGGCTATAAAAAGAGACCAAACAATTAGATGATTCATTCGCGATTGGTAGAATATTCCCAAATATTTTACCAAAGGGTTGCTTCTGCGATTGTAATGCAGTTATCTGGATGACTAGGCCACTCAGTAACTCTCATTGATAGAACTATCGAATCGCAAGCAGCCATTTGAGAACTCTCTCAAGTGAGCGTCCAGTGAGCATGAGTAGAGACCAGAAAAATTTGCGGATTCATTCGGCGATAGGCTTGAGTCAAATACATATGCCTTTCAGATGATTTTGCTATTGGCTTACTGTTCATCTGTACGAATCTCAACCAATTATAAACCCTCAACCAAAGAAGGATTGAATCACAGACAAACCAGCTGAGACGACTCACAAGTCAGCAGCCAATGAACTGGCGTTATTTGCCCAAGTGAACAGGGGAATGTGCAGTCTATCCTGAAGGCTATTGAAACCGCGAATTTTTCCTGTCCCTATGCATTGCGCACTGTAAGCTGTAAGAAGAGCGGCCGAAAGAATGTTAAAAAAATATAAAACTTCGGAAATTTTAGCTGCAGTGGCAGAAACGCATAGTGTGACACCCATCGACGGATGCCAATAGGGGGGGGGGGGGGCGAGAATATCCCCCCTACCTAAGTTATGATAAAAATTTGTGATGTATCAGTGAAGGCATTATGTTATTTTGAGTGAAAATAGGGTGACTGACACAAGACCGAGAATATTATAGCTGTACTAGAAATGATTCATGTGGATATTGATAATGTAACCCCTTTTAGAGTACGTTTTTTTTAATGCACAGAGTCCAATTTTATTACCGGTTGTGACACTAGTGTTAGAAACCTTAACCAAACAAGTGTCAAATCACTAGCAAAGAGACTTGCTAGTTTCCAGGAAAAGTATTTTTGGGGACATTTTTCTGTAATTTACAGGAACAATTTTTGCAAAACAGGAAAATTTCCCAAAGTTTTTTTTTAATTTCACAGAAACTCACAAATCAATTATGTAATTTTTTTTTAACAAACAGAACCAAACAAAACACACAATTTGTCGTTCTTCAGCACCCAATCACTCACCTAACATTTCATAGAAGCACCAAATATTTTTTTTAAAAATATTTTTTTTAAAAAGTACCTACCAATCTGTAAAAAATAAATTATTGTATAACATATGTTTACTAATTTTAAATTATGTAAATCTGTGTTAGTAAAGGTGAAAAAAACATTTTCTAAAATTAAAAAATTGTGGTAATATTTTTCCAGAAAAATTTCCGTGTGGAAAATTTTCCGAGTGGAAAATTTCCTCAAAAAAATTTTTCCCGCCATATCTTTACTGACAACTTTGTAGACGTCTCAATATTAGAGACTGGAAAAATTCGCGATTTAGATGACCACTAGGATAGACTCCACAATCCCTTACACACTCAGGCAAATGCCTCCTGCTCATTGGCTATTGACTCGTGACACCTGTCAACTGGGACGCTTGCGATTCGATACTTTTTTGGTTGAAGGTTTTTCATTGGCTCAAAGTCCTTCAGATAAACAGTGAGTCAATCACAGAAGCAATAAAAAGATACAGTTATTTGGATTACAGCATGTAATGAAATGAACCCGCTAATTTTTCCGGTCTGTACTCACTATTCAGCAGTCAATGGGTAGGTTTTATTTGCCCGAGTACGTACAAGACTAAAAGTCTATCGTAGAGGTCTCTGAACCCGCTAACGTCCCCAGTCCCTGGCCATTGGCTCCGGTATTCTCAGAGAAATAGTCTCTGACGTGGTGGGACGCTCACCCGACTGCAAATTAAAGAAACGACTTCTCAGAGTCTCTTTTGTTTGGTGTCTCACGCCCGCGCGAGTTCATAAAACATTCGTCGGTGGTTTACGACCCTGGTGCGCAAGACAAAGAAGGGATGCAGGAATAAGTAAACTTGGTGGACGGTAAAGTCTGCGAGAGAGAGAGTGTGTGTGTGTGTGAGTGAGTGATGTACGATGTTAGTTGGCGTCTTGAGTGACGCTGTTTTACCTCCTTCAGAGTCCTGACACAGTCAAATTCTTATTGGCATTCACGCTAATACTCTAGTTATTTGCTAATTATTAGGGACCGGAAAAAATTCGCGTGTTCAATGACCTCCAGGATGAACTCCATAGTTCTACGTACACTCGGTCAAATGTCACCCACTCATTGGCCGCTGTCTTGTGAGACGTCCCAACGTAGCAGCCTGTGATTCGATAAAGCATTGGTTGGGTGTTTCTCATTGGCCCAGAGTCATCCAGGTGAGTTGTGAGCCAATAGCAGAGTCAGCACTGAAGTATAACTATTTTTATTTTAGCCTATCGCGAAATGAATTTGCGAATTTATCCGGTCTCTACCAATTATACACTTGATATGAGTGCATGCATTATGAGCGCGATTTTGATCGTCACTGTAAAAGTCCCTAACATGTTGCACCTTCAGGCTGCTCTTTAAACATATATGATTTTTTTCTTCTTCTTTGAATGATGTGTGAAGACCGGGAAAAAAAATGCTGTTTTATTTCGCGAAGTCTAAAAATCGCACAACTTTACCTTTGGTCTTTATAAGTGATTGGTAGAGACCGGAAAAATTCGCGGGTTCAATGACCTCCAGATAGACTCCAATATCCTCTACACACTCGGGCAAATGCCAACTGTTCATTGGCTGCTGACTTATGAGTCGTCTCGACTGGGTGGCCTGTGATTCGACACTTCTATGAGTGAGGTTCTCTAATTGTCCCTCAGTCCTCCAGATTAACAGAGAACCAATGACAGAAGCAGCACTAAGGTATAATTATTTGAATTTTAGCATAACACGAAATGAACCCGGGAATTTTTCAGGTCTCTAGTGATTGATTGGCTCACATTTTATGTGGTGAGTTCTTTGACAATTGGAAACCATCAACGTATGAAGTTTCCAATTACGGTCCACTCGGTTGAGTCATTTCGCAGTCCAGCAGCCAATGAGCAGGTGACCTTTGCCCGATTATGTAGAGGACAGTGGAGCCTATCCTAGTCACAGGGCACCAAAATTCTTTCCCAAAAAATAAGAGCCTAGTCATGTTCTAACCTATACTGGGATTACGGTCAGGGTACGGGTGTAGCATATTCAATACCTAAACCCGTATTTTTGTGTCTTAGAATGTCCTAGTTTCAATCGTATATTATAACAGTTTAATTTAGACTTTATCTTTGAAAGATTTGTGCAATGGGAGTGCATGACTTGATGTAAGCTTTTGGACATACGCCATTGCTAAGCACATGTATGTCTGTAAAAGAAAACTACAAAAAACCTAAAAGACAAAAACACTAATTAAGCAAAAAATTACTGTTGTCAACAGGTCTACTTTTCTTTGTTTTTCTTTGTTTGTTGACCATATTCCTGTTATGGAATATTATGTGGTGATTATATCCTGTTGACAACAGCAATTTTTTGCTTAATTTTTGTTTTTGTCTTTTGGGTTTTTTTGGGTCTTTGGTTGGAACAGTTTTGGGTTTTTGTAGTTTTCTTCTACAGACATTCATGTGTTTAGCAATGGCGTATGTCCAAAAGCTTACATCAAGTTAATTTAGACTATTTACAACACATCATACGTCAAATTGAAAGTAAACTAACCCAGTTTTTTTGTTTACAAATGCATTAAGTGCTTCTTTAGTATACGGCACACATCCAAACTACAGTACAATTATTATTCCCACACTTTGGTTAACACGTCCGGAGTAATGGAAGCAAATAGCCTCTTCAATTCTGTCTCGCAACCCTGGCGAATCATTCGGCGGCGGCGGAACGCAGACACGATATTTTATAAAGCCCTAAAGGAAAAAAAAATCCCATGGCGTTATGTCAGGTGAACGTAGAGGCCAGCCCAAAAGAGCTCTGTCGTCTCGACCATTACGACCAATCCAACGGTCAGGGACTTGGACGTTCAACCACTCTCGTACATAGAGATTCCAATGGGGAGGGGTTCCATCCTGTAGCCAAATAAAGTTTACAAGTTCACCCTTTACTAATTGGGGAAAGAGCCATTCTTTCGCGCTGCAAACCCTTTTAGTGTTATGTTATCAGTGTCGATGAAACCCTCAAAAATTATCTGACCAACTTTATTGCAAGGTGTTGACAGCGCCTTAAAACGTTAGTCTTGTACCGTGATGATACAACATCGGTCTTCGTACGTACTAACCGTGGGGCACGTATCAATTAAGAGTTAAGGAGCGTAACGTAATCTATCACGTGGAAGAAAAAATGAATTGATGCCTTTTTTTAAGACGGTTAAATTTAAACAGTTATTGCCACATCTGTGAGACGTAAATGAGTACGCTGTTACACATCAAACTGTTTGAGTTACTCTTTTGATTGTGACTACCCTACGACACTTATAGCTGATACTGTTAATGGCTCCGCCTACCCGGGTACACATACGGTTTGCAGAGCTTCAGGAAAAACAACGCGATTTCTCAATGAATCCGAGTGGGGTCTGCTTACGAAAAGTATTTAAGAGTTCGCTAAGGGCCGAAAAATACTTTTGATTTCGGATTGAGTTTTTAAACTGTATTTCTAGAAGAGTTAAAATAGCTAAATAGGACGCATGTTTTCAGGGTAATGTTTTAGGCGTAAAACAACCGGTACAGATTCCTGAATGCACTTAAGAGACTTGCATTACACCTTTATCTTCATTTCTCCGTCCATATAATGTTAAGGTCGCAGCTCAAATCTCACAGTTATCCTGTGACGACGAGAAGACTGCGCACCAGCTCAGAGGAGACACCGCGCTAGAAGCACCAGCGAGCGTCGCGCCTATAATCAAGGGCGCCCATATGATAATTTGTAGGGGGGGGGCCAGACTTAGGGGTATTAAGTATTTTTAATATTTTGGAAGACTAACTGCGGCTTGTTACTAGCCATAAAATAGTTCCAGTTCTGACCCTGTTAAAATTTTTTGTCCTGTTACTAAAATACTAGACCACAGTACTCATTCGCCATAACAAAAACTATTGGCTACTTTATTAATTAATATTAACTATTTTATTGAAACAAATGCATTTTTAGCAACACAAATGCAGGAATACAGTCCTTATATTTTTGCAGCGTCTGGGGTACACGAATATCAAGAATACAGTCCTTCAACTAATTGCTCTCTTTACCCCTAAATAAATGTCGCATACAAATTAAATTAAAATGATTATAAAGTTTAAAACGTGTTGGTCAAAAGTTTTAACTTTGGGAGAGAAACAATTTTAATATGTTATCACAGTCAGAAAATAGTTGTTTTTAAATGTAACACCTGAACTACGCTTATAATTATAGTCAAAAATTGTTTCACAATTAAATGAATATTACTATGTTTCGATATGAATCATAATTGCTTATCATTTAGAATTAGCACAGATGGATTCAGTAGTTGATGACTATAAGTTTATTTAGTGATAGTAAAGCGCAGAAAAAAATAGTTTATTACTAAACTAGAAAATTTAACCAAACAGTATTTAGAGGTTAAGGAATTAAGTGACAACAAAACCAATGAAAATAATCGAAAATTTCTAAATGCTGACACAACTCATATATCAGCTTTCCACAGAAGAGTTTAGTTCGGCGCAATTAATCCACACAAAACAGCTGGACACTATGTCGACGCGTATTTTAATAATATAAGAAGATCCAAATCACAGCATTTTTTTTTTTTTTTTCGTGTCGTGTGGTGCGGGCCCATAGGCTACAGCCTAGATAGCCTGTGCGTAAATACGGCCCTGATAAACCCTTAAATAACATGTTCAGTACTTAACTTTAGAATTAAGAGTTCAAGCCGATCTGTTAAAGATTAACTGATAAATATGATAAGGTGAAGTCCAAAAAAATGCAAGGCAGGGAATTCTTCCAGCTCATCAACCCGACCCTGGAAAGTCTCGTCTGTGTTCAGTCGTCTCTGGCAAGGAGTGGACAAGTTTGCAAATTCAAATATAAATTTATTTTAGTAGCACGCGTCTTACGAAAAGGAAAGATATCCAAGAAAGGCATGTCAGACAACCTACTGTCACCACACAAAAGTTAACATGATGCAATGCGTGGTGCAATTGTGTTTAGTCGCTGAGATGTCACTTTTATATCACTCGTGCAATGAGGCAAGTTGTGGAATGTTAAAAAAATAAGGGGAACGCAGGGGTGGGCAGAGGGCAGATGGCAGTCATTGTTTTTACTATTTAATATTATATATATATTCATTCCGTTCAATAAATTATAACATGTATCTTCAGGGGGTGGGGTGTTTAAAATTTTATGAAGATAACGATTTTACGAATGCAATCCAAGCGACCGTGAGCGTACGTAAAATCGGGATTCCAGTGTAAATTGCTTCCGAGTCTACTGAAGGTAGTGGGATCCTTATCCCTTTAAACACTTTTGAAGGGAAAAAGTGATTTTCCTCTAAATTCAAAATTCCAACATAAATTTTACGTTGTAGATTTTTCTGAACAATAATTCTTATTTGAGTAACTTTAAAGGTGAAAGCTTACCTTAAAAATTGTGAATATTCTGAGCGGATGTGACAAATGAGGAAAACTAAGAAACACTACATAATAACAATGGTTTTTATCTTTACACTTTTCACTGATTTATTTACACCTAAGTTATTTATACTGACTGAATACACTAAACTAAATATAGACCAGATGCATAAAACTGTAGACCTAAAGGCTATTTAAAAATCTCTGTTTTGAGATGTTATTTGTGAACATACACATTATTATGACGAAAAAGTAGCAAAACATTTCGCCGTCTACAAGCACATGTCAACTGTCGCGTCGTCTAACACTGACTGGTCTAAATCTGTTGTGTTGTGTTATCGCGTGAGCTTGGGTAGCATTACGGAGGGGAATGACTCGCCACGGGCATTGCGCTTGAACAGCGTTTTCTCCCTGTACACAACACCTTATATCGCAGCAGCAGAAACTAATGCTTGGACTAACATAAAAAATGAAGTAGACATGTAAAAAACAATATTCAATAATATCTTCCTGTTGAACCACTTATACATAATACCGAATTTAAATAATTTTCTTTAAAGTAAAACACCTGACTACACTATATATTTTTTTCCTTCCCTGAAAGCTAGGGGGGGGCCACGGCCCCCCCCTGCCCCCGGGTATGGGCGCCCTTGCCTATAATCCCGCCTCGCCAACACACATACACCCTTGATTCGGCGGGCCACACGCAACGTTTTGTACACAGTTTTGACTGCGCAGGCAAAACTGTGCAAACAAAAGGTTGCAGTTTTAGCCGTGTCCACGCAACACAGTTTGCAGCCAAGTTTTATCCTATCAGTTGCGAGAATTCTTTACTTTTGGCCAATTCTTTCCGGCATACCGACCTCAAAGAATTAATGTGTGTGTGTGTTTTTTTTTGGTGATTTTATCTCTGTTAGCCGCGATGTCAACCTCTTTGTATTTTTGCACAAGTGCTTCATACGCTTGACACTTTGTCCCTATCGCTATATTCTTTTGATTTGACCCGCCACAAACATGGAACGGACATGTACAGACCAATGAACTCTGTTATAAATTCACGTGAACACTGTCGCAAATCAGACATCGTTGAACAGATTACACTGTTCCGGCACAAATACCGAGGGAGAACCGAGCCCCGTGTACGGAGAAGACGGAGGAAATGTGGAGAAGACGGAGGAAATGTGGAGAAGACGGAGGAAATGTCCACACGCTACGACAAGTCTGTGCAGGTCGACTAAACTGCGCGGACATAAGTGCTCTTGGCCGCAGTTTTCCTTCACCGTGTTCCGTCTCCGCGCAGTTCACAAAACTGCGCAGTTTTCCTGTCTACACGCTACGTCTTGTCTATAACGATGTGACCTGCGCAGGTAAATCGTTGCTGAAAACGTTGCGTGTTATAACTGGGACATTCTTCTATGGACACGTAGACTCGTCGTGCCTCGACGCTCGCCCGCCAGGGTCGCGACGCTCGCCCGCCGAGAGAGTGATTCATGTCGGCGCGCGCCTCCGAGCGAGCGACATGCGCTCTGGTTCGTGAAGTGACGGGCCGGGGGTTATCGGTCGGTCGTCATCTGCGTCGGCGCGCCTCCCCTGTTTGTGGGGGGGAGGGGGGGAGAGATCGCGACGCGACCAGAGACGTTGTCCCTGATTGGCCGAGGGCTCAACCGCCCCCCCCCCCCCCCCCCCCACTTTCTATCCACGGAGGACGTGCTCTGCCTCGTGGAGCGGTCGGCGCACTCTCGCAACAGCTGCCCACGGTTCGGGCTAATGCTGGGATGTGTGTTTTACGGATAACCATAGAGACCTGCAAAATTCGAGGATTCATTTGGCGATAGGCTAGAATTCAAACACATACACCTCTTAGATAATTTTGCTATTGGCTTACTGTTCATCTTGGCGAATCTCAACCAATTATAAACCCTCGAGCAAAGAAGGATCGAATCACAGACAAACCAGCTGAGACGACTCACAAGTCGGCAGCCAATGAACTGGCGTTATTTGCCCAAGTGTACAGGAGAACGTGCAGTCTAACCTGAAGGCCATCGAAACCGCGAATTTTGCAGGTCTCTACGGGATAAGTAGGGACCGGAAAAATTCACGGGTTCAATGACCTGCAGGATGAACTCCATAGTTCTACGTACACTCGGTCAAATGTCACCCACTCATTGGCTGCTGTCTTGTGAAACGTCCCAACGTAGCATCCTGTGATTCGATAAAGTTTAGGTCGGGTGTTTATCATCCAGGTGAGTTGTGAGCCAATGGCAGAGGCAGCACTGAGGTATAACTATTTGTATTTTAGCTTGTCGCGAAATGAATTCGCGAATTTTTCCGGTCTCTAGGGATGAGTCTTGGGGAAATTCCCTGCTGTTTCAACGGAACATTTTCTGAAAAACAGGAACATTTTCCTTAAGAGTTTTTCTCCCGCAGAAACACACAAATAAATTTATCACCTTCTTAAAAACAATCTGACCAATGAAAACATCCTTTTTTTTTACTTTGCCACCTGATGTCTTTATTATCATTTTAAACTTGAGTAGGACCCATGTACCCTCTACCAACTGATATAAGCAACAACATTGTTGTTTAAAAATGACGTACCAATGTGCAGAAATTAATAATTGTTCAATCTATCGTAAATTAGTTAAATTTGTGTTAGATGGTAAAAAAGGATAAATTTTTCATACCACATCTCTAAGTATAAGAATGGTGTTGTTCAAGTGCATCCGTCTCGAATGACTTATCTCATCTATTGAAGAAGCGTATATATTGAATGAATCCTAATCATCATCTAAAACTTTGGCTGGAACAGTTTTTTATAATACTAAAATCATGTGTTGAAAGTTTAAAAAAAATTCAAACCGTTCTTACTATTAATTTCGTTTGATTTTATTTCAAACCATCTTAATATTATCTTAAACCTTGGTGCAAAGAAAACTTTCTACAACCACGTTATTAGTGCAAGGGATGAAAAATAGTGCTTGTCATATAATATGAAATTTGTTCAAAGCTATTCAATGCTGCGTTGTAAACTATTGAATGCTGGATACATTGAGTTAAAAATATTTGTAATATTTTCGCTGCATGGAAAATGAGCAATTATTTGATCGATCATTTTGTAATATTGGATGACATAAATATTGTTACGAACGTAAGCAGGGTCGCGGCAACATGAGTCGTGCCGCCCGCGCCTAGTAGATTACAAGGGTCGCTGCTTCCCCTCCCTCCAGTTCTCCAATCCCCGCGCGGCGCTCTTTCTCGACGGAGTTAACTTGACACCTGGCGGCATCTGTCGCGCGAGCTCCAGACGTATTTCTTGATTAATCTGGCGTCGGGACGGCGCGGAATAACGCGACTGGCCCCAGCCACGCTCGCGACTTCTAGAAGTGACGCCTGGGCCTATATAAGCCCAGGACGCCGGTCTCCGAGTTCAGCGAGGAGTTGGGAGTTTTCCCGCGGCGGAGTTTCCGGGGCGAGTGTCTGGGCGATAGTGTCGCGTGTGGCGAGAGTCCCGAGCGAAGTTCCGAGCGAAGCGTCGAGTGGGATTTCGGTGAAGGGGAAGTGTGACGGCGGCGGCGGAGTGCGGCGACGGAGTCTCGCGACGGAGGTCCACGAGGGGTGCTGCGGCGGGAGTTGCGTCAGAGGTGCGGCCCAGCGAGGTGTGCGGTGTCTAAGAACCGAGTGACTGGGGAATAAACATTTTTAAGTGTAATTGGTTATTAGGCATTTTTAGAAGATTATTTGTTAGTGACGTAAATATTGGCAATAAATAAAACTGTGTAGTAATAAAATCTTTAATTGGGCTATCCTTTACGAACCCAGTAGTTTCTCCCGACAATTTATTATTTTCATTTTTAATAAATCGTAACAATATGTTATGTACATTGTTCCAGAAGTTTATAGAAGTTTCCAAAATATTTCCAGAATAAATATGTACAGTCTGTAGGCTGTGCCGAAATGTATTTTTTTTTATAATTATATAAGAAGAATAATATTATTTAAACGTGTTCAAAACTTTGCTTAAAATACGCAGTTGAATTCTTTTATAATTATTTCGATTTATATAATTTTTCTGTTAAATTACGTACCTCTTTTATCTTCAAAACGTTTTTTTTTTAATTTTATTGTTCATTTTTATATATTTTCAAAACTTCCGTCCTCCTGCAGAAATGAGACAAGGAAAAAATTCGCGGATTCGTTTCGTGATAGACTGATATTTAAATGTGTGTACCTTTCAGTTATTGGCTCGCAGTTTAACTGGAGCTCTTTGGACAAATGAGAGACTATCAAACAAACAAAAATCGAACCACAAGCCTACCCAGTGGAAACGTCTCACAAGTTAGAGCACCCCAATGAACACGTGTGAGTTTTGCTTGAGAAAATCAGAGGATAGAGGAGGCTACGAGAAGTTCTCCAGTGTATTAGTTGGGAATCCTTCATTTCACAGACGAGAGAGCCAAACGCCCGATCGTGCATCTTCGGTTTTTTTTTGTTCATTGTAAATAAATATGGCGGTGTGAATAAAAGGATACTAATGGTCAATCAGGTTAGGTTAGCTACATTATAAATACCGTAAAACGGGGTGAATAGGATCAGTGGTGTGTATAGAATCAAAAGTTTGTAACATTATGTTTTGAAGCATAATAAAGCAGAAAATAATTGTACATTGAACTACGTATGAGAACTACCATTATAACTATTTGAACAATGTATAATATTTTCTTCTGTTTTATGTTCCAAAATATAATGTTACAAACTTTTTATCCTATTCGCCCTTCTGATCATATTCACCCCGTTTTACGGCAGGCCTACTTTAAAACATTGTGGACGGTTGATTTGGTTAGGATAGCTACATTAAAGATACAAAAAAAAAAAAAACAAGAAAAAAAAACATAAACTTCGGGGAACTTCGGGTTTTGGCTCTCTCGTCCGTGAAAAGAAGGCTTCCCGACTGCGTGTTGTCCTGTGACACAAGTGTTGCGGGGATGTTGTCGTGCGCTCTGCGCCTCGCTACAGGGTGTGCGTGTGGTGTGTCGACAGGCGCGCCGGAGCCCGCGGCGGTCAGCTGGCCGCCCTGCTGCCTCTGACGCTGCTCTGCATGGCCTTCTTCGCCTCTGCCCGTGAGTGCCGCACTAACATGGCGTCCGCTGTCGCCGCCCGGCTCGTAAAATTGACAAATATTTTTTTTTGAATTGATAACGGCTTATAAATAGGGACACCTGTATTTCACGAATACATTTCGTGTCAAGGTATTTCACAAAATACTGTAGCTTTTCTCCTGTGGTTATTGGCTGAGGTCGGTGAGAGGTGTCGTCCCGCTCTTGACGGGGCCAATGAGAATGTGGTCACCGTACTGCTGAACCCTCACAATTTGCCATGACTCTTAGATAAAGGTACAGTGTTTTATGAAATACCTTGACATGAAATTAAATCGCGAAATACAGGTGTCCCTAGCTTAATAATCGATGAACGCCGGCTGCACGCACGAGAAAGCCTGAGCCGAGCGTGCAAGAAGCGGCCAACCACCGTGTGAGAAATCTTCTATAATAGCCTATCAAACAGGTTAAGGCGGGCTTTTTAACTAATTGTACGTGATTATATTTAAACAAATTAATTTAAATTAAATTTGCAAAAAACAGTTAATAATATTTGAAAATTAAAAAGTAAATATGCAATTTTTCATCAATGTTTTCTTATGACGTTATCACGTAAAATTATCGTCGTTAAACCGACTTTACAGACAACCCCCTTTTTTTGTATATGATCGATACTTATTATTAGTTTTAACATACTTCTATAAAGTTATGCTTCTTTAGCAGCGTTATGAAAAATAAAATTATAAGAGTAAATTTTTACAATGCGCACTCACCACGCAAATAAATTTTTACAGGATGTAAAAATGGGCTAAATTCAATTAAAAATGGTATATGTGTGTTTTTAATCTTGTACATTAGTGATTGATATTGAATACTGAGAATATTAGTGTTAGAAATTGTGTTTATAATTTTTTTTTCAAGTGTATTTATATAAGTGAGGTTATGTTCCCGTATAGATAATTAATTTGATTTATAAATTATTATTTAATAAATTATTAAAATAAATTATTTCGGATAAACTTTCAGCACAAGTATTGATTTCCATTATTAATTAAAACTATCTCGATTATAGACGCATATTAAATATAAATTGTTGGAGATTTTCAACTTAAATCATGTGGAATATACCTATGAACAGATTTTGGCTTTTTAAAATAATAGTATTGGATCTATTTAGCATTACATTTGCTGGTTTTTAATTTTGGTTAAAAGTCTATCTCTAACTCGGAGGCATAACACACTATGTCCACTTTAAACAAAATTTACTTTTAACCAAAAATTTGCCACCTTTTGACGTTCTTTCTATTGGCATACAACACTAAGATCTACGATATGTTGAAAATTCACATAGTTTAGTATATAAGTGAGTCACTATTTAAAATTCTTTAAATTGCTCTCTTTAAAAATATGGTTTTTAGACATATTATCTTATGCCTTTGAGGTATAGATACGTAATTACTAGAGACCGGAAAAATTCGCGGGTTCAATGACCTCCAGGATAGACTCCAATTTCCTCTACACACTCGGGCAAATGCCAACTGTTCATTGGCTGCTGACTTGTGAGTCGTCTCGACTGGGTGGCCTGTGATTCGACACTTCTATGAGTGAGTATCTCTAATTGACCCTCATTCCTCCAGATTAACAGTAAACCAATGACAGAAGCAGCACTAAAGTATAATTATTTGAATTTTAGCATAACACGAAATGAACCCGCGAATTTTTCAGGTCTCTAGTAATTACTAGAGACCGGAAAAATTCGCGTATTCATTCGGCGATAGGCTAGAAGTCAAATACATATATTGTACGTATATGTTCCTTGCGTATATACATCACACTGTTATGTATCCAGATCCGTAGACAAATTTTATAATAAAATGATAAATACAAATTTAAGAATTATTAGTATGTTTACACTAGGTATGAAAGCTAATATTTGAATTACCATTATTGTATAACTACAATATATAATTTATATGATCTACCCTGTACCAGACTGAGTTTTGATCAAGTACACGGATTAGGTCGGACACATAACACTCAAGTGTTCTTAAATATAATGAATGTTTAGTTAAGATGTCTATGTTTAATTATGACACCAAACAATTTTTAATTATTATTTCCTTTAAGGTTAAAATTTATTTTAATTCCTCGGCTATAGTTAATCTCAGGGTAGCATTTCTTGAGTTCTGTCTAACGAGACTGCTGGGGGCCGAAAATGACTTGATTTCTTTCAACAGAAAAACATATTATCCGGAAAATATTTGATTCATTTTAAATTATATTTAATTGTCAGCTTTTCTTGTTAAAAATATCACCGATTTCACTTTAGACTGTTACTTATATGTATATAATTATTGAATCTTGTAGAACCCGAAAAGACATGTAATAAAGTACACATACCACATCAGCAGGATGAACTTACAATACGAACATTGTTTCTTGAATGAACAGATAGGATTAGTAATATTATTTTCAATCTTCTCGGCATTAATTACATACATTTTCCTTTTTAGCGTCCTTAGCAACCACCTTATTTTTCATAAACAAGCATTTCCAAAGAATAATGTACACATAGACATGGTTGTCTTTGACCGCAGCCATGGAGTAACAAAAATAATTAAATGAATTACATGCACAATTTGTAAGATAACTATGCACCGTAACGGTACATAATTGCCGCTTCTGATAATGACACAAAACAGACTATGTCAGCACACAGTAATTCGACTATGGAGTTTTTGTGTTCATTAACAATCTCTAGAATCACATTAACAGTGTACACTCAACTGTATTACTAAATAAAGAACATACTATCGCTTGGGCGATCAACACACACTGTAACATAAACATTCACAACAATGGGTGATGTCTGTCCGAAGCAATGTTGCATCTCGTTGCACGAAGACGTACTGCATTATACAGCAGCATCTGACTCCACCCTCTGCATATCCTGCGTTGATGTTCAATGACGACGACACAAACAAGCAGACATCACGGTGCACTCTTACCTCCATGTTGAAAACAACAGTGTACCTGGGTAGAGGCAATGGTACAGGTCGATTGGCAGTGTCCTGACAGTGGACACCACTCAAGCAGCTTCCTGCGTTGACAGGCAGTCACTAGTCGTCAGCCTCGGGGTGATGATAGTGATTCTGGTCCATGCGTCGCTGCTGCCGATGACAGGCGCCTCTCCCAGGCGACAGCGCCATCACCGCGACGAAGCACGTGGCAGCGATCCGTGCCGCTTCCGCCACTTGGACTCACAACCATCCGCTGATCGTCGTTCAGATACCCATTATACAAGTCTCTTAAATGGCTTTTGGGTTTAATGGTAGGTGTCCCAGCACTAACATATAACTAGCACACATTTTGAATAACGCGTGTTCTTGTTTCACAACAGAAATCGTCGCACACTTAGAAACATAGCATGTCCCAATTTCTAAATTAAATGTGTCTACTTGCACTCTTCCTTGAGCAAGTCTTACACCTACACAAAGCTTCTTTTCTTGAAGTTGTCTGGTACAGAATAGATCTTTTTTAAAAAAAAACTAAATTAAATACACTTAATAATATTTAACACTAACGTTGTGTTAGATTAACATAATAACCTAGGGTCAATTATTTAATTAGCTTGTCAGCTGAGGAAAAAAATATGTAAACAGTGTATAGCGATGCGTTGCGTTGACAAGGCGAATAAACGCTTTTCGGAGGCGTTGTAAATACCGTACACCTTTCGTGTGCTTCTTAAGATAATTAAAATTTTAAAATTTTTCAATCTAATCGAAATAGTGTCAACTACGAGTGAGGATACATATATTTTCTTATTTCACTGGATACCAACTGAATTATCATCAAACAAGGTGATTACTCATTCTTGACAGTGTATTTGCAACTGTGTAGTCTCTTCCTTTATTTTGCAGGTAATACTGATTTAGAGCCTGATAGTTACGATGTTGTTCTAAAATACGCTTTTCGTCAGATCACAAAATGTAACAGGCGTTATTGAAATATACATGTGAGTAGAATCAGCTATCATCATATGATAAAATCTCGTCAAATTAAATAATACTGGCTCTCGTGCTTGAGTAGTGTACTAGTTGATACCGAATAGTTTCTGTATATCTTGACCTGACGTGTTAATGCCAAACTCATGGTTTGAACACAAATCACAGTAAATAGAATCTATGCTTTAAGTCCTCGGACTTCGCCGAACTGTGACATAATATTCCGTACGCAGGCGGTATCACACCTCACCTATACGTCGGACATCGACTGGAAAATACTTCAGCCGACACAAAAAAAACACAGTCAGTCAATTCCAGCGACTCGTCGGCACTTATAACTACTGTACCATACCGTTATACACGATGCAGCTGAATTTTCTCTCTACTCTGGAGAACTATGTAGATAATTAAATTTCATTTAACTGACCATACTCAATTGTTTACTTTCATAACAGATTACATTAGCATTGTGTTGACATCAATTTATCTAACTATCGGAGGCTTATATTCGCGTAATTGAGCAATATTGTATCTACCAATTACACGCTTAGTATCTACCTCAGCTAGCGTATAGCAATTTTCATTGATGACTTCAGTAATCACATATGGTCCAGTGAATAGTAAGAATAACTTGCTGGTTACATTATACCATTTCTTGCTAATATTGGATGTCTTACGAAGAACTAGCGATCCAATTTCGAAGCTACTTCTCTTAGATGCTGGCTTTCTTCGGCATCTTGTTGCTGCGGCAGACAGTAGTTTAGCCTGTACTAGCTGATGGACATCTTCGCTCGTAGGTAGGTCTTCTCTTGATGATTTCTCGTCTAGTCCAGGAAGGTAACGCGGGTCTATCGCATCGGAACGGTTCAGACAAAGGATTTCAAATGGAGTTAACCTCTTTCCAGGTACTAGGGTCTCGATCCGGGGCGATATTACCTTGACCCGTTCTAGTTTAACGTCTTGTCACTTTCATCTCTTCCTGACGGCATCCAGATGCCTGCTTTGTTGGCATTATTTACAGCTGTTTGGAAATTTGTAGCTGTAGGGTTCAATGGCTCGTTCCTAGAAAAGTAGCCACGTTGTTGCTGTGGTGGTAATGTTGAAGTGAACGGTGGAGGAAATGTAGAAATGATTTGTTTACTGTTCGAGGCGTACCCTGCTGTTCTGGTGCTGAGACGATCTCCTCGTACAGTAATAGACTGGGATAATGGCTGTTGATCTTCCGTGCAGTGTCTCGATGCTTGCTGTTATTCTTTTGTCTCGTGCGCCTTGCGTGAATCTTCATATTCATCATCGGAATAAGCTCGCCGTTTCTCGTACATGGATTCCCTAGAAGGCTGTTGTTCTGGTGTTAGTGATCTTTGTCGGTTGTCGCTCCTGCTGTACCTATTCTGATGGTAATCCTCTTCATGATCATTACTGTACCACTTGTTGCGAGACCACCATGTTTTCCCTTTGTATGCAGCCTTTCGCTGGTGCTGGTTTGATTGTTGATAATTTCCCTTGAAATTGTTTCGGTGCCTTGGTCGTTCTTCCTGGTACTGCCAGCGTACGTAGTTTACCGCGGCTTTTCGTTCATCCTTAGGTCGATTATCTCTATTATGCCAATAGTTATGAACGGGGGTATTTTTCGAATGTTGAACAATGTCGTGGACAGGATTATCGCGAGGTGTTTGTGTGCGATTCATTTTCTCGAGTTTATCAAAATTTAGTAGTTGTTCTCGGAAATCATTTATTTCTCTGTATGTCCTACCAGTCAATTGCAATTGATATTTTATCGGTAATTGCGTCAGTATGGTGGCGATGAATTCGTCATCCGTCATCTTCAAATCCAAATAACGAGTGCGTTCAAACATGCTGGATACATGAGCTTCTAGCGACATTCCTCGCTTATGATCATACCGCTCAGAATGTAGTTGCGCACGCAAATTTCCCTGGATCCTTAAGCTCCAGTATTGCTGTTTAAACGATTCTCTGAAATGTTCGTATGACGTGATCGTAGTGTTGACCATCTCCCACCAATAAAATGCGTGACTCTTTAAAGCAGTGTTTAGGCATTTTAATTTTTCTGTGTCCTGTAGTCCAAACGTTTGGGCGTATTCCTCAAACTTATTAAGGAATCTGATAGGATTTTCGGATGTTTTTCCGGAAAATGTCGGCATTGCCTCAGACCAATGGCGTGCCGGGTGATGCATAAGCGTGGCAGGGTCCGTGTTTGGGGTACTGACGGTATTACTCAACAATGCCTGTCCTGAAATATGATCATTTACCGCTGTTTCAGGAATGTAATCGACTCTAGGTGCCTGAATAGGTGTAGTATTATTTAGTGTTGGTAGGGGAGGTGACATATCACAGCTTATTTTGCTTAACCGCCGCTCCAGCTCCTTAACCTGGTTTCGTAACAGTTCAGTGTGACTACTTACTGTTTCGGTAGCTACCTGGATGCAGTTAGTTCCTAGAGCATCTACTCTGCTGTGAAAAGTAGCAGTAGACTCTTCCACCTGCTCTAACCTCAAATTCAGCTGTTCTGCCTGCTTGTGTATTTCAGACCTCAGTAACATATGGTTGTGCGTGCACTGGTTCTGAATTTCTTGTTGTTTCTCCTGAGCAGTAGTTAATAAAGACGTGGTCTTCGTTTCTAAAATATCAAGTCGCGACTGTCCTTGTGATACTCGTTCATTGAGATGTTCAATAGCAGAATTCTGTTCTGCTATATGTGCTCCTAACCTGTCCTGTAATTCCCCAATATCCCTCTGCACGTTACTTAGGCCATACTGAAAATCAGCACGTAGGCTAGACTGACCACTGCTCACCTTAACCTCTAAACCATTTATATCAGATCGTACGCTGTTCAAACCAGACTCTAGGCTAGATTGAAAATCTGACTTAAAACTAGCCAACACTTGTTGTAATATTTCCACGGTAATTACCGGTGTACGTGTGTACTCACTATTTGCAGTAATAGATCTGCCAACATCAACATTAATTTCGGTATCTTCACCTTGAAATTGGTCATATAATGTAGGGTGTTGAGTGTTAACTATATCATTGTTTTCTAACAATGCATCGGGCTGTACAAAAGCGTGAGATAAGTTTGGTTCGTTCAACAACGGCCGCTCCACCTCCTCGTTTTCCCCTTGTCGTGTCATCAATGCACTGTCAATGCCAACATCATTAACATTATCTACTATACTTAGGTGATCCGAATTTGCAGTCAGATTTTCGCTACTTGATGATTGCTTTTCTACATTTAATTCGTTATCAGGATGCATTTCAGATCGATTTCGCAGACAATATCCGGCGGTAGTTTGTCTAGACATAGTAAATTTAGTGGGTTATACCACACAAAAGAATAATAACTATCAACCAAATCAAATCACTTTCTGGCTTAATATCTAGCCCCACGTTGTAGTGACAAATTTTTATGTACGTATATGTTCCTTGCGTATATACATCACACTGTTATGTATCCAGATCCGTAGACAAATTTTATAATAAAATGATAAATACAAATTTAAGAATTATTAGTATGTTTACACTAGGTATGAAAGCTAATATTTGAATTACCATTATTGTATAACTACAATATATAATTTATATGATCTACCCTGTACCAGACTGAGTTTTGATCAAGTACACGGATTAGGTCGGACACATAACACTCAAGTGTTCTTAAATATAATGAATGTTTAGTTAAGATGTCTATGTTTAATTATGACACCAAACAATTTTTAATTATTATTTCCTTTAAGGTTAAAATTTATTTTAATTCCTCGGCTATAGTTAATCTCAGGGTAGCATTTCTTGAGTTCTGTCTAACGAGACTGCTGGGGGCCGAAAATGACTTGATTTCTTTCAACAGAAAAACATATTATCCGGAAAATATTTGATTCATTTTAAATTATATTTAATTGTCAGCTTTTCTTGTTAAAAATATCACCGATTTCACTTTAGACTGTTACTTATATGTATATAATTATTGAATCTTGTAGAACCCGAAAAGACATGTAATAAAGTACACATACCACATCAGCAGGATGAACTTACAATACGAACATTGTTTCTTGAATGAACAGATAGGATTAGTAATATTATTTTCAATCTTCTCGGCATTAATTACATACATTTTCCTTTTTAGCGTCCTTAGCAACCACCTTATTTTTCATAAACAAGCATTTCCAAAGAATAATGTACACATAGACATGGTTGTCTTTGACCGCAGCCATGGAGTAACAAAAATAATTAAATGAATTACATGCACAATTTGTAAGATAACTATGCACCGTAACGGTACAATATGTACCTTTTAGATGAATTTTCTATTGGCTTACTGTTCAGTTGTACGAATCTCAACCAATTATAAACCCTCAACCAAAGAAGGATCGAATCACAGACAAACCAGCTGAGACGACTCACAAGTCAGCAGCCAATGAACTGGCGTTATTTGCCCAAGTGTACAGAGGAATGTGCAGTCTATCCTGAAGTCTATTGAAACCGCGAATTTTTTCGGTCCCTAGTAATTACTCTGTGGTGTAAAATTTAAGAAAGCTATTAAAAGTTTTGGACCAGGTATTTGTAGACACCCTCAATAAGTCAAGTTTTAAATCAGATAGATACATAATTTTTCTTTTATTTACATTAAATGCCCTTAAATGCAGTATTTGAGTCCCCATGCGTGTTCACAAATGTTAATTAGTGTCACTTAGAGACAGCCTTGACCCCTGGGTTCAGGCTGTACTTGATATCATTGTTTTTTCTCGAACCACTTTGTAAATTGGCTGCTTATCGATAGAATACATGTTAGTTTTGAATGGCCTGAATTATTCTACTATTAAATAATTGTTGTTGGTCTATGATTGATTAAACCCATGCCTTGGGAAGTTTCAAAAGTAACAATGGCTTGAGTGATGACATTTCAAAACATAGACATACAAATTTTGGGAATTTAACTTTTTAAATTAATGCGTTTGATTTCCCGTCCTGTAGTCATTCCAAATCTCAGTTTTGGTTTTTGGAACAACCTATATGATGTAACAATTTAGGTTTTAGGTGAATAGTCTCACAAGGGTAGCCAATTTTAAAGATGATTACAGTCTGCAAGTGTACATACAGTTAGATATAACCATTAACCTTTTTTTTTGTTACTGCCTAAAGTAGAGAGAGAAAAAAAATTGCAGTACACTTGCGTCCCAGCTTTTCCACAATAAGGAGTGTGAACCAACGATAAACCAGCAAAATGAGAATTACCGCATCACGCGCGACCTCGACATAAAAGGAGCACAATGCGGTCTACGCGTTATGAAACCCGCGAATTCGCATACTTCCAAAATGAGGTTGTCGAGGCGCCCGCCTAGTCAGGGGGGGTTTATCTGAGTCAGTGAGGCGTGGTGATAAGGTCGACGCTTGCTGGTGCTTCTGGCGCGGTGTCACCTCTAAGCGCAAGGCTTTGGACTGGCGCGCATTCTTATCGTCGTGCGCAGGACAACCATGAAATATTAGCGGTAATCGTAACATTAGACGGTGGAGAAATAAAGATAAAGATGTAATGCAAGGCCCTTGGGTACCTACTTTGAGCGTTTCATGTCCAAAAAATAAATCTGAAAACCCGCGTTTTGGCCATTTGCACTCTTCTAACATACAGTTAAAAAACGAAATCTCAGCACATTCCTAAATACTTTTCCGCAAACATACACTATTTTTTAAATAAAAAATAATGTTTGCTGTATGTTACTATGATAATAATAATAATAATAATTTATTTCCCATTTTTTTTACATTTCGTTAACGATATTCACTTAATTAACCAGGAAATTTAGCACTCACGAAAGCAAGCTTGTATGTGAGTGCATCTAGTCACTTCAAATTACATGCGGTATTTTGACGATTGTAAATGTATAATAACTGAGGAATAAATTATAACATTGTTACATGAATAAATGAAAATATAATTAAATCAAATTAGTATTTAAGTAAAGTACAGGTACAAAGTTATAACAATATATAAAACTTACTTAAATACTAAAGCCATCTCTTCATCAGTTAAATTATGTAGCCAAATATTAACATATTTACTGTCAAGCGAAGTTGAAGAACGTAGGCAAATGAAAGCTTGCGTAGAAATGATGGCGGCGGTGAACAAGAAAGCGTTCGCCGAAACAAGAAACACGACCGCGTCGTGTCTGGCTGACACCGGGTCGCTCGCGGAAGGATACAATCTCCTGTCGTGTATCTCGCGGCGACAGAGGAACTCGCTTTCGACGGCGCGGACGGCAGCGGGGCCTGACGTCTTGATGAACACAACCGGCGGACAGGAGCCGCGATGCCGCGTCCAATCAGATCCGCCCGTGCGTGAACATCCTCCCCCACTCCCCCCCCCCCCCCCCCCCCCGCTTTCCGATGGCACGAGCCGATGCCCCCGTCGCTCGGGTCGCGGCGACTGACTTTCCCAGTCGTACTTCGGGAAGCCTTCTTTTCACAGACGAGAGAGCCAAACGTCCGATCGTGCATCTTCGGGTTTTTTTTGTTCATTGTAAATAAATATGGCGGTGTTGATAAAAGGAAAGACCATAAAACAAGGCAACGGTATTTATTTGTAATTGTTTTTAGAAGAAAATACGTAATTGAAGAAACGTTCTTCGTGGATTTTTATATTTATCATACCGTATAAAATCTAGGAAGTCTTTTGTCTTCAGCAAATATTCTCGGGACGCCCCATATTCCGTGAATGTTTATTTTGGACAACTCATGATCACTAATGGTCAATTAGGTTAGGTTAGCTACATTATAAATACTTAAAAATATTGTGGACGGTTGATTTGGTTAGGATAGCTGCATTAAAGATACTGTGAAATCATGTAAAGCTTTTCCTAGCCCTGGATAGCTACATATTAAAAAGTTATTTGCTAAAGCCTGCCCCACACGACACCCATTTCCTTAGCAGTTTTCATGTAATTTTTATGCTAGCGCGCCTGCTCCCGTGTGGGTAACATTTCAGCACCCTTCCAAGGGGTCTGGCTCTGGGTATAAAAGTTTTCATAACCGAAGTCTTAGCCAAAACCGTAATAGAACGTGTTCTATTTTTCTGCTATACCCACGAGCTGGAGCCGTCAAGATGGCGGACCCACGTGTTGCAATATAACCCCGTATATAGTCTGTATTGTCAACATTAAGGGACGTAACAAATGTAATGGTATGCCAAATGAAACTTTATAATAGTAAAACTACTATGGAATATATTTGTTAAGCTGAAATTGCCACATAAAGAAGTAATCGGAAAATTTAAAATACGTTATGAAAATACGTTGCATTCTATATTACCCATTATCTCCTATTACATTCGTAAAAGTTGCGGTAGCGTAGTGGCGAAGGGCACGATGGCAGCGGTAGATGGGTGATTTTGAATGTGGTTCGAATCCTCATCAGTCCAATTTTTTTTTAGTTTTTTTAAATAACAGATAATTAAATTGTACATACTGTGCTTTCTGCAAATATAAATTATTAGAATTAATTTATGATATAATATTATTAACTACATTTAGGTGTCTCAGTCCATTGATTTTATTCATAGTACTACGTACCTAGATTTATTTTTACTTTTAAAAAAGTAAAGTAAAATCACATGTTCACAAATAATTTAAACCAAAAGTTAATTTTATAATTAAAACGCCAACGTTTATTAAGAAACGAGTGTCCATAAATTAATAATGAATAAACTGATACTTCATAGCGACACATCTGTGAGGGTAAAAAAAAAACATGCAAAATGTTTTTCTTCACCTAAGATTTAAATTTATTACGCGGTATGTGCGTGTTTATTTGTCTCACTGGGTTACAAAAAATATTAGTTACAATTCCTCTAATTATGTAGTTAAATATATAAGTAATCAATAAATCGTATATATAACATATATGAATCGGTAGCATTTTTTTACTATTACAATGAAATTAGCTTGATTAACTGTATAATTAAATTAATATTATAATTTAAATCGTACATAAACTACATTTAGTAAACCCAATGTCCCTTGTATCATTTAAATTTATATATTTTTAGATTTTGAAATTAACCTACAACTTAAAAATATATTTGTAATTCCAAAATTGCTCTTAATTTGTTTTTAAATACTAAACCAATTTTGTTATTTATTTGCAAATGAAAAATATAATATAAAATATCAAATAATATTTCCGCAAGTTACATAATTTTTAACACAAACAGGTGTAACTTTCACTTTTTTTCTTTTTTTTTTTTTTCAGAATTTTGATAAGTTGACTACGACAGGTTTATCCTCCCCTGATATGTTTGCTTTGGTCGGCAACTGCGTTGGCTGGTTTTCTGTTAGCATTCTAGGTATCGTGTGTATGGAGTTAAGAAATCTTTCTGCGGTTCTGCTATACAAATTTTTATGAAAAATTTTATACCCATGGGTATAACAGAAGTTATAGCAGAAAATGGGCATCGTGTGGGGTGGCCTTAAGCAACCATAAAATGATTTCACAGTATTTTTAATGTAGCTGTACTTACCTAATATAACCAACCATCCACAATGTTTTAAAGTATTTATGATGTAGCTAACCTATCCTAATCGACAGCAAAATTTAATGCCACACCGGTTTATACAATGAGATAGAACGGAAAAAAAATCGAGCATGAACTTCGGGGAAATTCAGGTGTGGCTCTCTCGTCTGTGAAATGAAGGCTTTCCCTTCAGGCGCGTCCTAGAAAAAATGACGAGAGCGAATTATTTACGTTGCGCACATCACGCAACGAAATTTTTACAGGATGGAAAGAAAAAAAAGCTACATACAAATCAAAATTATGATGAAGTTTATTGTGAATAGTAGTGATTTAAATTGTGTTCATAAACGTTTTCAAGACTATTTAAAGAAGCGATAATATGCTCCCGTGTGTATTTTTGTATTATACTTTTACTATATTATTATTTAATAATAATTAAAATTAATTTGCCATCAATTATCTTGATTAATTTACAAAGTTAAATAATTTAATATTATACACATGTTTTTTATTAGTATTGAATACTTACCTAATATTCAATTATTTTTTTTTGTTTGAATTTTTACATTACAAACAGTATTTATAATATAACTTCAGTCCTTTTATTATTTTGTTTTTATTGATTATTTGTATGCAAAATTAAAATTAATATTTTACTACCCTAAGTACATAAGTATAACGTCTATCGCCCGTACAAAAGTCGCGCATCTTTTTAAATATTAACACGCTTTTATTAGCTTTACTTGTAACTATATAATCCAATCTTGTTAAGTCGATTTTATCATATTTCTAATTTTCGTATCGATTTGAAACTTTGCTAGTGTATGTAATCACGATGATAATACAATAATTTCAGGACTAAGTCCCAAAGAGTGAAAGGGAGGAGGGGCATAGGGGCAAAAAAAACACTACTTTCGTGCTAAAGGCAATAACCATGGTGGGAAATTTGCCCGAAGTCGACTGCCCCCCTCAAGAGGGTGGCAGTTCAAAACCACAAAATTTCGAAAATTAAAAATAAAAAAATCAATATATTTTTTTTTTGATTTGGAGGGTTTCCGAGCCATTCAGGGTCCATAATCCCCCCCCCCCCTCAGTGGAGAGATCATTGGCCCCCGATTTTTTGAAACTGTGGACAGTCAAAGTACGTTAATGTTGACGTGCTTCCGGGGTCTTCGGGCACCATCGGACCTCCTTGGGGGTTGGGGGTTAATTGCCCCCGAAATTTTCGGGACTTTTAAAATTAATTTTTAGTGCCTTTCGAGTAATTTATACAAAATTTAATTCGATATGAACTAAACAGTAAATATAAAATTATAGATTGAAAAACAAAAAAAAATCGCTCTTTAATTGTTACATGAATTAAAAAGTAAAAAAAAAAATTCTTTAAATGAAAGTAATTTGTTCAACAGTGACACATTTAACTATAACTATGTATAACGAAAGAATTAAAATGCTAAAAATAAAAATCAAGTATTAAACAAAACAATTAATTTTAATGGAAAAAAAGCGTGGGGTGCATAATATCAGTTGTCTTAAATTTTTTACCACTTACGTATATTCGTTAGGACAGGGTCATTGTGGAAATGAAAAACGAGAATTTGAATATTATCAGATGAAGCTCTTGATAAAATACAACAAATGTATTTCCAAAATCCTGACTTGTAATTTTCCTTATCAAAAGAAGTTTCAGATTCATTGG
Source organism: Bacillus rossius redtenbacheri (assembly GCF_032445375.1). Classification (NCBI taxonomy): domain Eukaryota; kingdom Metazoa; phylum Arthropoda; class Insecta; order Phasmatodea; family Bacillidae; genus Bacillus; species Bacillus rossius. The sequence continues at coordinate 367,736,784 of NC_086330.1, read as the reverse complement.
TAAAAAAATTAATTCATCATAAACTTTATTCTAAAACGTTTGTGCTCTGTGGCTTATATCTGGCGACTGAGCACACCGAAACAATGACAGCAATAATGGAAGTAGTCGTGCTTTGCAAAGAGAGAGCAATGCTACGCACGCTATACGTATTTGAAGAAGGGATTCGTCACGAAGTGTATTGCTACCTGTATCCGCACAGCAGTCGGACCCCACAGGAGTTGCTCACACGGGGGTGCTGTCACAACTTAGAAACACACAACTTAGAAACACACAAGATATAATCTTCTAAGTTATGTCTGTTCTAAATTGTGTAATTCTAAGTTACGATAGTTCTAAGTTATATGATTCTGCGTTGAGTGTTTCTAAGGTATGGCAGTTCTAAGTTGGGATGATTCTAAGTTATGACTTTCTAAGAAACACGCAAGATAGAATCTTCTAAGTTATGTCTGTTTTAAATTGTGAGTTTCTAAGTTACTATAGTTCTAAGTTATGTGGTTCTGCGTTGCGTGTTTCTAAGGTATGGCAGTTCTAATTTATGACTTTCTAATTTGTGTGTTTCTACAATCTGTGTTTCTAAATTATGACTTTCTAAGTTGTGTGTTTCAACGTTGTGTGTTTTTAAGTTGTGTGTTTTTAAGTTGTGTGTTTCTAAGTTGTGTGTGTTTCCCGCTCACGAGGCGGGCGAATGCTTCGCAGGTAGGCAACCAGCGTAGCGCAGCTGCCAGTAATACTGCATACTGCACAGGAACAGCTGTGGTCACGAACACAGTATAAACAAGTGTGTATTGATGCGAAATAACTCTGGTCCAATTGATGACATCACACAATCATGTAAGATACTATATCATTTTAGTTATTTTTGTACTGAATGTATAAGCTTTATCGTGATCCAACGGTTACTGATATATGAGTGTTAAATATTTTACGTGTAAACATATTAGTTCTCGGTGTAACTTGCCGTTTTTCCTCTAAAATTATAGCTTTTCGTATATTTAATTGTCCTCGGCATTGTTTTAAAGAATTCTACGTTAAATTTGGTGTCCGAGTTTCGTATCATAAGTTCATTTGCAACACGAGAACAAAAGAATTTGCCAGTTACCGAAGTTAGATTTTGATACACATCACTGGCGAGTGCTTAAAGACTTTCTCACATTTTATTTAATAATCAATTTTTTTTTAAACTTAAATCTCCACGTAATGTTACATTTTCGTTTGGATTTAAATACACCCATACCAGTTTCCATCTTCCGCCTGTATTAGCACTTTGCAGAAGCATAATTTTTTTATAATTTTCGGAATACCAGCATGCTAGGTTTCACTGTCATATAGAGGTACATTTCCACACTTTCATGAGTGTGTAAAGATTTTCTCGGCACGGACTACTATTTCTGTTAACTATAACCAGAGGCAGTTGTACTTAGCGAGTATGCTGCAGGTGATGAGTTTTGTCAACAACACTGTAACATCATTTTTCTCTCCTGGCTGACAGTATACCTGTCAATCGGGAGCAGAGTGCAGCTATTTTTAAGTGACTCAGGGATTTTCTATATAATAACAAAGTTTCATTTTTACCATTGTCCCAGCCACGAGCAGAAATAACTGCGTTCGTTGGTAATAGCTAGTGATCGGTCAAATTAAAAATTTCTCGAATCCGAAACTAGGTCTCAAGGGTCGAAAATAAAATAATAATGTACAAGTAATGAGTATTAACTATGGTGTTGAAACAAGTTAAACCTTTAAATGTTTGTTTCACAAACCAAGTTTCCAGAATCAATACATATATTAATTTCGTTTATATAATTACATTTTAAAAAGTACACTATTTTGGGGAATGGTAACTGAATAGGTATGAAGGAAAAAAATCTGGTAAACTTCATAAGTTGTCAGTGTTGAATTTTAAAGTTTACTTAATTTTCTCTAAGATTTTTTCTTAGGATCTTTTTCCTCGAATATAGAATCCTTCTCATACTAAGTAGTATTTGGTGCTATTTGAGGATTTGATTTGCCCGTCCTTAATAATAGCCAATCAAGACAGACATGTTGCAGACACGTCACTGTGTGTTGACGTCCACATGGAAGTAAAACAGTACACAGTAAAAACATTTTCTGTACTTTTACAAAAGATTCCTTTGGAAGCCAGTTGCCAAGAAATAGTTTGTAATACTACAAGAAAAGATATTGAACATTTTGTAACACATGGAAATGGTTATTTTTGCGTATATTAAATACTTTTCCAAGCTAATACTGGGTATATCTTACGAAATTTGGCGAAATTTTCAAAAAATGGAAAAATGTAATTGAATATTCAACAATTTGTCGTTATTTTGTTATATTGTTGTTTATATGTGCGCAGTTAATACTGGAAAGCTATTCAAAGAACGGTTTACAAATAACTTTGTAACTATTAGAGGTATTTGGACAACCCAAAGCATAAATGCCCGGGACAAGGATCCAAACCCAGCATCACTGCGAACACTATTTTTGTAGTGATACAGTTGCGTTCATGTAAATGCACAAACGTACAATTACCATGAAATATTCGTAAAGACTGGAAAAATTCGCGATTTCGATGACCTGTAGGATAGACTCCACAACCCCCTACATACTCAGGCAAATGCCACCTGCTCATTGGCTATTGACTCGTGACACCTGCCAACTGGGACGCTTGCGATTCGATACTTTTTTTGTTGAAGGTTTTTCATTGGTTCAAAGTCCTTCATATAAACTGTGAGCCAATCACAGAAGCAATATAAAGGTACTGTTGTTTGGATTCTAGCATATCGTGAAATGAACCCGTGAATTTTTCCGGTCTCTAAATATTCGTGTTCCATTGACAGAAGAAATCACGGTGTGGCGAGTGCAGTCCAGTCCTCGGAAGGCGCGCGCGTCCTGGTATCAGCTCGTGCAATCTTCTCTCCCGGCGACCCGCCCAGACGCCTCCACTCGTCGCCCACGTGTCCGGGCCTGTGATTGGCGCGCGTGGGGCGAGATTACACTCAGATACCGTCATTAGGCCTAGGGCCGTCCGCGTGCAGGCTGCCGCGGATATCCTCGGATCAGTGTGGTCAGGGGGGCGCGATTGAACAGGCCGAGTGTGGCCACTAAAATATCAGCGCGGTTGCGAAATGCCAACATCAAAAAAATATTTTTTAAATATTGTTACCAGTGGGGGAACACGGGTTTCATGATGATAGCCCAATTAATTTTGTACAGTTTTGATCAAAAATCACTTAAGTATCTGTCAAGTTCCACAGTTCGCACTCCTCTCTGGAGCTACAGTGGTTCGCCTCTCACCTCGCACCTGTCTGCACACACAGTATCGCGCCGCTCGGTCGCACTCGCACTTCTCTCAACTCGCCGGTTTGTAACTGTCACGGAAGGCCGGCGTCGCCGCTTTTATGCCCGTTGTCCGTCCTTCTGGAACCGACTGGAGTGGGTGTGGCGTGTCGCGTCGACCCGGGCCGACCCGACCCTCGAAGCATCCAGAACAGCGGCGCATTGTTCACGCCACTCCGGCCTCTGTAGTTCCGTTGGATTCCCAGGCCACTCAGGAACAGATAGCGGCGCTGAGGAAGAACGGAGTGCGGGAAGAGGGGAGGGGCGTGGCCCGGTCGCCCTAATCCCCCAATGGTATGCGCGCGTGACGTCAGAGGCGCCGTGTGGGCCGGATTGCCGCTGGAAGGCCTGTTCAGGTACCTTGCGCGCGTTGCGACCCTGCTTCCCAGTTCTTAACAATATAAAGTAAACATAGAATTTTCTTAAACATAACTTAAATAAAAAATAAATCTTCCATATATTCTTACTTCAAAATTATAGAATGCTGTATTAATGGAGAGATGTATTGAGTCCGCACCATCTGTAACAAAAATAAATGTGTAGGTTCAATTATCTTAAATAGGCTAGTGTTACCGTTCACTGGCAAGAAAATATTCTTATCTCGAAAGCGATAAAAAAAAAACCTTAAAGCAAGAAATAATAAATGTTATTTCCAATAAAAATGAAGAAGAGGCTTAAGGGGCCAGTGTGGACAAAGTTTGGACGTGTCCACAATAGACCCCCCTCCCAATACCTTGTCCACACTAGCCCCAGACTACTGTTTCACAAAAAAAATTGGTTGAAAATATTTCCTTCCTTAAAATATATAAACTAAAATTCTTGTAGATAAGTTGACAAAACATACTTTTAGAACTATTGGAGTAAAACTACATGAAAAATAAAAGTCTGAAAATATCTTACCTTTTACAAGCATGAAAAATTATAGCAGGAACCAACAAAAACATGTAAACATAGATATTAAGAAACAGTATACAATCCTCATCTCCTTACTGCATCAATTGAAGGAAAAAATAAATAAATTTGGAATATTTTTTTACAATTTTGAATTATCTTGGAAGCAATGAAATAAGCATGTCTCCCATGTCCATGTGTGCTGACGTGTGTACGTGAGTATTTTTTTTTTTGGAATTGAAACTGAGGTAATGATATTCAACCCTCATACTTTTCGGCTATGCAGTTCTTAATTTTTTAAATAAATATAAATCATTTTCACATTGTCTTTTGGTTTTTCCGTATCGCAAAATAGATAATCTTAAACATGTATGGTGAATATTCCCATATACGAACGACCACAAACAAATCAATGTCGCCAACATTTACTTTCGAAAATTAAAGACTTTCAGGGTGTTAGAATGCTTATAAATGCCACAAAGTTCGCTCATTTCCAAAGATAAGAGCATTGGTTATAGTATCGAGTTGCGACGATTTATCGTCCTTGCTTTGTGAATGTGGTCGATTCCTAGGATAGACTTCCCAGGTCTCTGTGTGTTGGTCAGATATCAACTTCTGACCGGCTGCTAGATCTTGGGATGCTCCAGCGTGGTAAGTAGCCTGTGTTACCACACTTACCTGGTAGAGGTTCCTCAGCTTAGCGGAGTCCTCTAGACAAATTGTGAGCCTATATCAGAAAAAAATTCGTCTGTAAAGTCGGTTTACGGACGATAGTTTAACGTGACGTCATAACAAAACATTGATGAAATGATTGCATACTTTATGAATAAAATTGAATCATTTTTATTTTAATAATAAAAGAATAAATACTTGAAATTATACTAGTAATCAGATTTTTTAAATGCAAGAATAATAAACCTTTATTGCCGAAATTGTTGTTGTAATAAGCAATGAAAACCACATTAACTTTTCACTTCACTTTATAAACAGTCGAGTGGACGAGAGATAGATGCGGCGCAAGCGTACAATGAGCGTAACGGAACACAGCGTAACGGAACAATGTGCGTAACGGTTCACTTTTTCGTGCGTGCAGCCGGCGTTCATCGATTTATTAGACGTTGTCACGTCAAAAGTAATGATACTTCGAAATTCAGCCGATTGCTTAGTGAGGGCGTGATTTTGTTTCCAGTGTCTAGCTAACGAAAACTCTTTAAACATCTCAAAGGGGAGTGCTAGAAACCAAAATACGTCATATTGTTCACAAACAGTTTGTAATTTTATATATATAAAAAAATAATCTTTTGACATTGAAAATGTGCATAAATTACACTCCAATAGATTTGCAAAGGCCATAGCATGGTTTCTTCTGAAGCTTTGCAAACCTAAGTGTGTGCCCGGGTAGTCAGGGGCCTTAACTGAACACACAAAACGTTCTTCTACATGACCTAGTTAATCATGCCATGTGTTGCCAGATGTACCCGAATTCGGGTACACGTACCCAAATTACTACGTATGTACCTGATATCCGAGAAGATCCGTTGGGGTACGCAAATGTACCCGAATATAGGGAAAAATATATATAAGTATATATATTCACTTGGAATTGAAAACCAATTAGGGCGGAAAACAAATTTGCCATATTCGTAACGTACTGGCATTAAAACGTCCCTGCCTTTTTGAAAAAAGGCTCGGCTAGGCTATATTCTTAAGGATCTATGGAGAACCACAGGATCAATTTGCAGTTAGTATCAAGTAAACAACAGGATCGGGATTTCTTTCTTTGTAAACATTCTCGGTTACAATATTAAAGCACAACACAAATTGACGTCGCCGTAGTTATATTACACGTAATATTTAGAATAAACTTACACTAACCTTTAACCTGTAAATACAAATTTTCATATGTGGCTGGAATAGTAGTATTCAACGTTTACTTTATCCCCTCATCCTTTCTAATCATTGAATGACGCTTTTATAAGCCCTACGCACGATCAATATTGCATTAAAACTATACAATGTTATTTTATCACACTATTATGAGATGTAACATAACAGTTTATATGATATTTATATTAAAGAAGACAGCTATATTTTGTTTTCATACCATTTTTTTGTGTATGTACCAGAATGACACCCGAACAGAGAACTTCTTGTACCCGAAAGTACCCGAATGTAGACGTGAGTGTACCCGACTTGTGTGGATTATGGCTGGCAACAGTGATCATTTTCCACTCTCCTGACCTCGCTTCCGGCTCGTATGAAAGAAATATCCCGTCGAGTTATTAAAAGTGCAACATCCGGTAGTGATATCAAACTTTCACAAGACACACAGACGGCAGGAAATTGCTTTCGTTATGCCGATTCCTGTTCGTTGCGATCTTCTTGGAGAGAAGGGGTGAGGGGACCGGAAATGACGTGGAGCACAGCCGGATGCTGGTCCGGCGCTAACAAAGAAACCGTCCCTGTCGCTCGGGGATGTTCGTGTTGGTCCGTGGGGCGATAACCGCCTGAGTTATGACGTTCCGTGGAAACTATCAGCTAGTAACGGGCAGAACCGATTAAAACACACACGCGCACACATATATGGATCTATTTTTACACCACAATCGATACATTCTCTCTTAAAAATAGCCTTTATCTCAGTTTTGCCTCACAATTTTTTTTAAATATATGTTATCAAATAAATATAAATCAACTTTAATATGAATTATTTAGCGCTAGGTCTAATTATATTTTTAAAAATGGAAATTACTCCAAGTACCAATCGTTAAAAATTGTTTAGAGGTACCGCTCCCACAATATTCTGTGTAGTTTATATGGAAAAATTGAGTTCTGATGTTTTCACTACATCGAACGATTTTGATAACCGATCATTAAAAGCATACGACTTGGCCATTCACTACTGTCAGCACTGTGCGTCATTTTTTCTTTCCATCATAAAATGAAACACAGCTATAGGTTTTGCCATTTTGCGCCTTTTGCCTAGAGGTTGAAGGCGACGGAAACTACAATGTTTTGGTAAGCCCCGAACCAATTTGCTCTTGAGTCCGTGCCCACGAACTTGGGTTATGCCCTTGTGCACAGACAAATTTGCGATATAAACAGTTCGATCAGGAAGAAATTACAGTCAAGGATCGCGCTCTCAGAGGACACGTTTCCAGGCTATATTCGGCCTGCATGTGGTACAAGACTGGATCCCGGCATGTGCACAGTTATGTAGGATCCGGGTAACACCAGTCAATACAAAGATCTTATATGTAAGATATGAGAACCAGGATCCCCGTTCGGGCACTGGGGACATCCTTCCATACGTCAAGATTGTCCCCGCTGTGGAAGCACTGACCTCCAGCTCACCGGAACTCCAGCCAGCTTCAACACCTCTATAACCCGGCTGCGCCGTACTAGGGTTCTTCCAGGCTCATACCAATCCAGAGCTCCAGGTAGCTTCAGTGTTACCCGCATACAGAAGGAGATGCACTCCTTCCAGTCGCTATCAGGAAAGCCGTTAGGGGCCCAGCTATACGTCGAGAGGCTGAGGTTACCCATCTAAGCTCCCAGCTCACCCAGCTGACCAGACAGTTACTGCTTGCGCCCACTCCGATCTACCACTTCTCTCTGGGACCCCTCAAGTCAAGCAGAAAACCCGTGGTCCGGTGGAGACCCATCCACTCCCTCCTAGATGTCCAGGCTAGCACCCGAGCTGTGACGTTGCTCACTCTTCAGAGGGCCAGGGAACCCTCCGAGTGCGAGATCTGCCCAATCCGAACCTGAGGAAGCGGAGGAAACCTCAGCTGAGAGCCATTCACTTCAAAAAGATCATCCCGCACCACTACCACTACCACCAGTTTCTAGTGAAACTAGTCAGTTGCAGAACGTTCGCAACCAACCGCTAGAACGCAACGATGGTCGTCAGAATGCTGGAGAACCTCGGGTATACCTCCCGACCCCTTGTCCTGGTTCAAGGGGATATACAGCCGATACGGCCAGGGTGCACCCGAACAACCAACAGTATTCCCAGCTCAGAGGACAGATTATTCCGACCTTACGGCCGGCATTCTCGCCGTAATAGGGTAGGGTGGGAGTAGCATTCCAGTTCTCTTAATTAGACATTCCAGAGCTTTTAGTAAACAGAACTGTGAGGGATCGCTCCCTATAGTTGATTGGGAGGGAATTAGGGCTTCGGCGCCGACCAGGGGCTGGGGCACCAATCCAGCATAGTATTTGGCTCAGCCCCTCTACCTCACTCAGCTAACCAGACAGTTGGCTGTGTCCTGTGCCCTAAGACTTTATCAGCACTGCTGGCGCCTTCCCCAATATCCCACATCACACTGAACCCACTGAACACACCCAGTGAACCCGTGGTCCGGTGGAGACCTATCCAACCTGTGTTAGCTATCCAGGCTAGTACCGGAGCTGTGTCGTCGCTCACAACGTCGAATCCGCATCAGGCTAGGGAACCCTTGGAGCCTGCTCCAAGCGATTGGAGCACCACTACCAGGTACGAGCTACCCAATCAGAATCCAGGGCCTTGTAGGAAACCTCAGTGGGACACCGTTCAAAAAACGCCCTGCTTTGCATATTATTTTCATTATTTTCAGTGTTTATGTCCATAAAATTGCAATTTTGTTCAGTAACATAAAACTATTACATAGTGAGTTTCGCTGTTGGTGACTCCACCCACACAAAATTCATAATTTTGTAAGTTTCAATCTTTAACCACCCCTGACCCGAAAAGTATACAAAAAAGGTATACGCCAGGACAAGGGGCCACTGCCAAGACAAATGGCCATTGCCACGAGAAAAGACTGCTGCCAGGACAAAGGGTCATTGCCAGGAGAAAGGGCCGCTGCCATGAAAAGGGGCCACTGCTGTGACAAACAAAGGACCGCTACCAGGACAAAGGACCGCTACGAGGACAAACGACCGCTGCCAGGACAAAGGGTCGCTGCCAGGACAAAGGGTCGCTGCCAGGACAAAGGGTCGCTGCCAGGACAAAGGGTTTGCTGCCAGGACAAAGGGTCGCTACCAGGACAAACGACCGCTGCCAGGTCAAAGGACCGCTGCCAGGACAAAAGGTCGCTGCCAGGACAAAGGACTGCTGCCAGTACAAAAGGTCGCTGCCAGGACAAAGGGTCGCTACCAGGACAAACGACCGCTGCCAGGTCAAAGGACCGCTGCCAGGACAAAAGGTCGCTGCCAGGACAAAGGACTGCTGCCAGTACAAAAGGTCGCTGCCAGGTCAAAGGGTTTGCTGCCAGGACAAAGGGTCGCTACCAGGACAAACGACCGCTGCCAGGTCAAAGGACCGCTGCCAGGACAAAAGGTCGCTGCCAGGACAAAGGACTGCTGCCAGTACAAAAGGACCGATGCTAGGACAAAGGGCCGCTGCCAGGACAAAGGGTCGCTGCTAGGACAAGGGTCAGCGCCTCGGTGACCTCTGACCTGGACCCCGCTGTACCGGCCAGGTATAAACGACCTGCTGTAACGTCTGTCCGCGGCCTCGCTCCACGCCGGGTCTGCTCTCACGGGTGAGTCACTCGCTGAGAGGCGGGACGCCGGCTTTACTGCTGGTCGAAGTCGTTTGTCGAGGCGTTCAGACTCGTTAAACGTAGAGTATGACTGTTCGCCGCGCAGTTTCACCTTGATTTTTAACACCGTGCACAACTCCCGACATGTTACACGGTTGAACCTTTGTTTTTTACTGCACGCCTTATCTCATGGAACCTTATTAAGCCTATCGGTTTCTGCATAAGCGGCAGGTACTAAACATTTGATTGGTGGCCGAGTTTATGTCTTACTTTGTGATTACGTAGGACCACAGATCCTGAACCGTCGCTGGTTCATTGACCCACGGAGCGGACTGGATGGCGCTGTTTCTCCTCGGATATTCGTTACAGCCATCCATTAAGGTACGGGCACACAGGGCGGCGATATGCTCGATATGTTCGCAATGTTCGCTGCCCGAGTAATAGCCAGCTCCATCTCGGGTGTTACAGGCCACACAAAGCTGTGTTCGCTATGCTCGCTATGTTGGCGACGTGACCTCCGCAATTTTTTTCTAAAACGTCGCTGACTTCGCGCATGCGCAAATAAACAAAACAAAAAATTGGTTGTCTGTAAAGTCGGTTTACGGACGATAGTTTAACGTGACGTCATAACAAAATATTGATGAAATGATTGCATACTTTTATGAATAAAATTGAATCATTTTTATTGAAATATCACTGTTTTGTATGGATACAAAGAAGGAGTGAAATGAAATCTACAATTTAATTGATAAATTTACTTTTATTTGCACTCATTAATTCAAATATGTTTATTACTTTAACGAAAATATTATTTTAACTATAACTTTTATACGTGTTTGCTATTTAACTTCTTCCAATCTGTGTTATACTGTTAAAGATAGGACGATGATAGGAAAAGTAGGAAACGAATGGGAGTGTTTCAAGTTTAATGTGCCTCGAAAAAATCAAATCGATGGTTGTTCCAATCGAGTGGAAGAGAGATATATGCGGCGCAAGCGTACAGTGAGCGTAACGGGACACAGCGTAACGGGACAATGTGCGTAACGGGACACTTTCATGCGTGCAGCCGGCGTTTATCGATTTATTAGACGTCACGTCAAAAACATATGTTTTCGCGTGGAATTGTGCTGTACTTCTGCGTTTGCCTTTTATGAAGTTTAATTTCTCTCAGTATTGTGATTTAAATTATTCAAGTCGACGGAATAGTTAATTAAAATATCACGAAATTACGTTTATGGAATAAATCGATGGACGAATATAGTCGGCAGAATATGAAGGACAATGCCTGGGATTTTATCCCAAGGAAATGCTATCAAACTGAGTTTAATTTATCCTGCAATAATCCATAAATGTGGTTTCGCCCTCACAAGCAACTGCTTCATCAAATGGTGAAATTCTTCAAATTATTTTGTTTTTTATGTTAAATTCATGAACCCATTACTTTTTACGTACACATAACTGTGAGAGCCAGCAGAATATTATCATCGCCGGAATCATCACTCCCATTTAAGACAATGCTAATAATGGGTTCCACTTCTACTAGCGCCGTTAGTTCGCAGGCCGCCGCGAGCTTCACGAAGCTGACAGAGAACGAAGGTAAGTTGCCACTCCACCACGAAAAACATGTTTCAAACCAACTTGGCAGGAAAAAAAAGGACTAGTATGTTATATTCTATTGCTTTACACTATTCACACACAGTTTGCGATATTGATAGGCTCTTACAAATTAACTTAAAATGTACAGCCACTGAACTAACAACACACATAAAAACGAAAAAAAGGCACAACTGTACTTAGCTGTAGTAGACGTTTATGATTTTTAGGCCTCTGCCTGCGATCTAGAAGACAACAAATTTCATAACTGTAATTCTTACACTCGACACTTTGTTTAAAATACTAAATGAAACTAATTATACATTAAACTGTCTTAGATTTTATTATATATTTACGTTTTCATAGGGCTTTAACTCAAAAGAAAAAAAATATTTCATTCGTTTTTATCAGAGCATGATAAATAATTAAAGTATCTTACCTGTTGATCTTTTGATTTTTTTTTTTTTTTTTTTAAAGAATTCAATGCAACCAAAGGCGTTTTCAATTTTTTTCTAATTTACTTTAGGTTAATATCGCTGTTGAATTATTTTCTACTGTTGGGAAATCGAGGAACAGAACAGCTTTGCTGACGTTGTTAAAAGAGGAAACATTTACAGCATTTTGAATTTTAAGGAAAAAGAAGTACTAGATAGTTGTTTGAACGTACTAAAAACTAAAAGTCTGTAAAAGGTAGGTACTAGACATGGTCCCCACATTCGATTACGGGTCCTGGACCCAGGATCGGAAACAGGTCCCCCCCCCCCCCCCCCCAGCAAATTTTACATTCACGTGCTACATTATAATTGCATGGTTATTTCTTACCTACACTCTTTTTACCATGTCACTTAACCTAAATACAGGGTATACTTATGGTTGCTATTTTATAAGTCCAAACTAAGTTTTATTTGTAAAATATCAATTGTGTTTTTTTTTCTAGTTTGTAAAAAAATTACGTTAGTTAAACATTTCAAATTAACAGGGCTGGGTAAGGGCCCTGGACCCAGGGGTCCACCCAGTCCCACCCTTGGTAGTAGAATAGTACTAGCAGTGGAGGGGTGTTGCCAGATCTACAGTCTATAGCCGCTAGGAGTCAGCCGGGAGCAGATCGCAGCTGTCCTCCCGGTGACGTCACACACAATGGCGCGCGAGAAAGCCTTCCTTCGTGAGAGACATTTCCCACAATGCCACCTGGCACGCTGTCCCGCCGCACCGCGCGCCCTGCCGCCCGCTTGGTCGAGCAGGAAGCTGTCCGTCAGCACCGTGTGTGGTCTGCCCTTCCCCAGGCACAAACCAAACAACTTCCGCAACTCGTGGCAGAGCAAAACGAAGGAAGAAAAAATGCAAGTCCAAAAACGAAAGGCCGTTAAAGACACGCGCGATCCAAAAATCCTTTCCCCGCACAGTGAGAGCAGGCAAACTTACGAGATTACTAAAATAAATAGCAGAATTAAACACTATATAAAAATAATTATGAACAGTGTAGGAGCAGCGAGTGAAAGAACCATAAATTTACTAGTTACCATTTAATATGGCGCTCTCTTTACTTTCAACACTCTCTAATGTTCTCGAAATTTCACGCACCTTCCTGATAGATTAATACTGACTAGAATCTTAAAATTAAATTGATAATTACTAAGAAGGATTAAAATATTTATGTAAATAAAATATACAAATATCTTAAATCTAAAACTAATTAAATATCCGGATGGACGGATAATGTTTAAAAAAAAAGGTGTTCACCAATCATTGCCAACTTAGCGTCTTTCCAAAAAAAAAATTCCGGGCCAGTACACCAGGGTGTAGCAGACATGCTACAACCAGCAGTCGTGGGCTTCATCGGGAGCAGGCGCGTATGCACGAGTTACGCCCTGGGAAGAAGGGCTTGCTAGATAATGATTAAGATCTGTAGGATTCGCGCAGGTTAACCGATCTCACCAGGCGGTCTAGGCCTATTTGCATGCAACAAGCGGACAACGTTACAGTTTTACAGACGTTATCCTTAAAACCTATTTTGGCGTTATTCGTTCTGTTATCATCCCCGATTAACAGTTACACTAGGCGCAATATAACTCCGAGCTTGAGCTACGTCACACATGAGGAGTGTTGACTGCAACACGTGTGGGGGGTCGGGTGGATGAGGAGGGGGTATAAGCAGATACGGCGACCTTGCACAGCAGGTAGAGAAAAGCAGAAAACATTGACCACTTACCACTGACGTTCCAAGCACTTCCTCAGTTCTTCAACGCCGCACTGACTGTTCCATCCGAAGAGTCTGATGTGTAAACGTCACTGCTGTCACTGTTTGCATCACCTAACTGAACAATCGCTTTATCAATTTCAATGTCAAAACGCACATCCTTATCCCAGTATTCGTTCTCGAGTGTCTTGACGTGATTGCAAATCGGTATCCAATCTTCTGGACCCATTCGGTTAAATATTTCCTCGCAAAGTTTTTTTTACATTTGCCAAATTGCAAGTAACATTTCTTGAAGCGACTTCTCCTTTAACTTTAGCCCATATGCTATCGGATTCAAATCCGGATGATAAGGGGGCAGACGAAGTAATGTGTGGCCACTATTTACCAATAGTCTGTCTGCCGAGTACTGCACTTGCGAAGGTTTGTGCTTATTTATGAGGTTATACAAGTTTGGTTTGAGCATGTCGCTAGTAAAGGAAATATTCTCCTTACTTAACCACTGCTGCATTTCCTTTTGTCGAGTTGGAGGTAGGCGTTTTATTTATTTTTACATTGTGATAGGGAGCATTATCTATCACAACAACACTGTTTGGTGGAAGATTTTGTATTAATTGTTCGGTGAGCCATTTTTCATATTGTTTGTACAGTCGTGCGAGACACACCCGTCGCATTAGCTGTTCTCAGCTGTGCTTTCTCTAGTGAAATGGAGGGTTCCTGCAATCGCGCTTCATTTTCCATAAACTGCAGAACGTTATAGACGATTTCCCGCGCCTGCGAGTGCAGTTTTTTACTCTTAACTTTTGACAACACTGGAGGCATTTTATGTATAAAGTTGTACTTTACTGAAGTAATGCACTACATATGTAACACTGGCTCTGAACAAAAGTGATACACTACATGCATACAAACCTCAGATCCAAACTGTAAACGAAAACGTTTAGTAAGTACCAACATATTCGTCGGATTTCACCGAAGGACTAAGTTTTCACTCTGTGCAGTAGCGTGTAGCCCCTGTTATCAAGTTACGCATTATCTCTCACTGCCGCGCCACGTCTGCCTTCTCCAGTGTCGGGACTCACATACACACAACGATTTTCTAACCGTCACCCAGGCTCGGAGTTATGTTGCGTCTAGTGTAAAATTGCCTCCGCAATGAATATATTTACAGACTAAAAAATTTCACAGTTTCACTACGCGTTAACCTAAAATTAAAACAACTCTACCTTTGCTTTACTCCTGTGATTGGACAGCAGATTACGTGGAGAACCCCGATTCAACGAGAAACCTTCAATGAATGAAGTTTATTTCCAATCACGGGCAACTCTGCTGAGACATTTCTTCGTCGTGTCAGCAGTCAACAAAAAGGTGACGTTTGAATTCATGAATTTATTCAGTATCTTACCAACTGTAGCGCATTTTCTCTATTCTCTACCCCCTCCCCCCAAAAAAACCCCCCACAGAAAATAGTATATAAACTAACGTTCTGGACGTTCTACTCAAAGTAAGGTTATGTGGCCTCGGTAAAAATTAAAAAAATATATATATTTGTAGATATTCACTCTGCCGAATACTTCGTTGTGACGACAAAACAATTCCGCAGTTACCACAAAATGACACTTCTGGTTGCTAAACAGATATTATGTACATGTGTGGACTGGAATATTTCGCGGGTCCAGAGACCTCCATGACAGACTCCACAATCATCTTCATAGTCCGGGAAAAATGACCAGTTCACTGGCTGCTGACTTGTAAGTCGTCTTAACCGGTTTTCCGGGGATCCGACACTTCTTTGGTTGAGGGTTCTTCATTGGCCCAGAGTCGTCCAGATGAACAGTGAGCCAATAGCAAAAGCGATTTAAAGGTTTCTATGTATTTGGATTTTATCAAATCGCGAATTGAATCCGCGAATTTTTTCGGTCTCTACTAATGATGTGTGATGTTTTATCTGCAAAACGATGGAACATTTTCTTACTCTTACTTTTGAAAGTTTAATATTTCTAGTTGGACAATTTATTGTAGTCATTATAAAGGAAGGTTCTGCTATAAAACAACAGTGTTCTCACATGCCCACAACACTCCCAGTTACAACCGCAGATGTAATGTGGATGTAGTGGAATTAATTTGGGTTTAACATCAAGGAAATTGCAGACGAATGTGTGGTAAGACAGTGAGATGTAGCAGTGACAGAATGCATGTGTTTGAGATAGGGAGCACCTTGAAAAAACATACGGCAACATCCGTCACGTAACGTCACGTTTGCCTCTTTGGGATAAAAACAGGTTGGTACCGAAATTGCCTTTGTGGAACGCAAATCCTTTAAGATATTATAATTCAAAAATTTGGTCGATCAAAAATAAAACTTCTGATGAAATTACACAAGATAACTCTGTAACTGAAAATCAAAATATTAATGATATAAAAAATAGATTTAATAGTTTTGAAACATTTCAAAAGTACTTATTTTTAGGACTAAATCTAACGATTCCAATCGCATAACTCGATTACAATGCTTAAGCTAATTAACATATATGTTAACTTAGTATACCTATTAACATATATGTTCATATATAAATCAACATATATATTAGTAGAGTAGTATTAGTATATTAACATTTATATATTAACATATATGTTAATTAGCTTAGCTTAGCGCGAAAAATGTTTCAACAGTTAAGAAATAATTCTAATTAGTCGAAGCACAACATTTCGTTACAGAACGTACTACTTTTAATTCGTGAGAGAGAGAGAGAGAGAGAGAGAGAGAGAGAGTTCTATAAAGGGAAGCCTAAGATGTACATCAAGTTCTGTCCCTGCCCGAACACGCCCGAATATACACCTTCGGCCAACACCGGGTTTATTTATATATATTTATATTTCTCTGTTTATTTTAATGTAGCTATACTAAACTAACTAACCGTCCATAGTGTTTTAAGTGTTTTAATGTAGCTAACCTAACCGACCACTTTTAATATTTGAATTCGTTTTTCCTGCGCAAAAATAAAACAAATCCCGAGGTTGGCCGAAAGTGAATATTCGGTCGTGTTCGGGCAGGGACAGAACTTGATGTACATCTTAGGCTTCCGTTCTATAAACAGCGTGTACCCGCAGTGGTTGTTCGCGGCGCGCACACGGAGCAGGCAGGAGCAGGAGCACCGCCGCCGCGAACAGCCGGCGGGAAAAGGCGGGCGAACCAGGCCCGGCGTGTTCCCGCACGAGTCATAAACGCCCGACTACGTGTCGTTTATGAATGTTCCACGCCCGGTGAGGCGCGAGAGGGCGCGCAGCTGCGCGTCTCCCACCGGCGCGGGGCATCATGGGAGGAGGACAACATGGCGGCGCTTCCGGCGTGGCAGGAGCGACGGCTGGTTCACGAGGGAAGCCTTCATTTCACAGACGAGAGAGCCACACCCGAAGTTCCCCGAAGTTCTTGCTCGCTTTTTTTTCCGTTTTATCTCATTGTATAAGCCGGTGTGGCATTAAATTTTTTAGGTCGATTAGGATAGGTTAGCTACATTATAAATACTTTAAAACATTTTGGATGGTTGGTTATATTAGGTAAGTATAGCTACATTAAAAATACTGTAAAATCATTTTATGGTTGCTCAGCAAATAACTCTTTAATGTGTAGCTATCCAGGGCTAGGAAACCGTTTACATGATTTCACAGTATCTTTAATGTAGCTATCCTAACCAAATCAACCGTCCACAATTTTTTAAAGTATTTATAATGTAGCTAACCTAACCTAATTGACCATTAGTTATCATGAGTTATAATGAACAAATAAAACCCCCGAAGATGCACGATCGGGCGTTTGGCTCTCTCGTCTGTGAACAGAAGGCTTCCCGGTTCACGAGGGCGGAAGTCTGCGAGGTGCGATCAGAAAAAAACAGCGAACAATTGTATTACGAACAAAGATAATAAGCTGGAGTTTCTTGGGTTCTGGGTTATTGTAACAATGTTATAATTTATCCTTTTTATTTTTTTGTTTATACATTATATTGAATTTTAATAAATTGCTCTTTTTAACTTTCATCTTTATAAAACTAATGTGAGGATTCTTAGGTTATATTTTATGTATTTATTTCTCAGTTATTATACATTTATAAATGTTTACATTTGTCAAAATACCGTATGCAATTTGAAGTGACTAGATGCACTCACATACAAGCTTGCTTTCGTGAGTGCTAAATTTCCTGGTTAATTAAGTGAAATTTGTTAACAAAGTGTAAAAAAAAAAAGGTAAAATAAATTATTATCATTATTATTATTAATCACCGACGTCTCGGTCGACGTTGCAGTCGCTATCATCAGGGAGCAGTTAGCTACTCAACCCAGAAGCCAAGCGACCCAGACAATGAGCGCAAAGCTTACATCAAATTTGAACAAATCTCTTTGGCTAGCAATTCGCACCTATCCCAATGATGACTCCATCATTGGAAACATTGGGGAAGGACATTCTGCTGCTCAGTCATGGCCCTCTCAATGTCGGGGATGGTGTCCAAACTTGTTCCTTTTAGCACGGCCCAGTTTTCTGGTTTCAATTTCGCTAAACAAAACCTAATGTTCGAGATTCATTATTAGTAGAGACCGGAAAAATTCGCGGATTCATTTCACGATATGCTAGAATCCAAACAACTGTACCTTTATATTGCTTCTGTGATTGGCTTACAGTTTATCTGAAGGACTTTGAGCCAATGGAAAACCTTCAACCAAAAAAGTATCGAATCGCAAGCGTCCCAGTTGACAGGTGTCACGAGCCAATAGCCAATGAGCAGGTGGCATTTGCTTGAATATGTAGGGGGTTGTGGAGTCTATCCTAGAGGTCATCGAAAGCGCGAATTTTTCCAGTCTATAGATACTGGCATTTAGTCGCAAGTTAGAATACAAACCTTCACGCTCTCGCACTGGGTTCATGATTGGACCGCAGTAGTTTGGACACGCCCCTCCGCGACCGTCAGCCAGCGATGCCCAGCTAGGAGAGAAGTAAGCGAATCAGGTAGTGCCGATTGTCAAGGATAAAAAATGTTCTCGCTGAGAAATCAACCGATGGGAAAGCAAACATGGGTTGAACACACCAATGACTAGAGACCGAAAAAATTCGCGAATTCATTTCGCGATAGGCTAAAATACAAATAGTTATACCTCAGTGCTGCCTCTGCTATTGGCTCACAAATCACCTGGATGACTCTGGGCCAATGAGAAACACCCAACCATAGCTTTATAAAATCACAGGCTGCTACGTTGGGACGTCTCACAAGACAACAGCCAATGAGTGGATGATATCTGCCCGAGTGTACGAAGAACTATGGAGTTCATCCTGCAAGTCATTGAACCCGCGAATTTTTCCGGTCCCTACAATGACTTTGAATTCCACTATGTTGCCAGACTATCAGCTAAATTTCCGGGACTCTATCCATGATTTACGTAAGACACGGTAAACACGACCTCACTCTTCTGGCCCTGGAAACCGAGTGACGAGTCACAACTTGTCCAGACTTGACACCGACTATCTCAGCGGATCAGGCATCGTGCTTATTACTTCAAATAGATGTAGCGCCAGCAGTTGCCAATATAAAAAAATCCATGCACCCTTTTTGTTTTATCACATCTCGTACAATCAGAGGGTTCTTTTTTTGTGTTCATCGTGTGTCGCTTATGGTCAGATTCCCGGGTTCAACGACCTCCAGGATAGACTCCACAGACCTTTACCTAGTCGTGCTAACGTGACATTTTCACTGGCTATGACTTGTGAGACCTGTTTACTGGGATGCCTGTGATTAGCCACTTCGTCTGAAGAAAGGTGTTTATCCGAGTCAGAGTGAGGAGTCGGGAGTTTTCCCGCGGCGGAGTCTCCGTGCGATAGTGCCGCGCGTGCGGTGGAGCGGCGAAGTCCCTGGACGAAGCGAAGGTTCCAGGGCGGAGAGTTCAGTTCCGGGCGTTAGTGTCGTGGGCGCGGCGGAGTTGCCGGGCGATAGTGTCGCAGGCCGCGTCGGATTTCCGGGGCGAGAGAGTCCCGAGCGAAGTTCCGAGCGAGGCGTCGAGGGAAGTGCGACGGCGGCGGCGGAGTGCGGCGACGGAGGTCCACGAGGAGTGCTGCGGCGAGAGTTGCGCCAGAGGTGCGGCCGGGGGCGCGGAAGACTGCCATATCGGAAATCTACCATTATGGCAGTATTCCACCTGGCCTCTTCGAAAAAGGCGGAGAAGTACCATAACGGAAATCTGCCATAAGTTCCAAGGACGAGGTGGAATTCTACCATATTTCCTCATACACTCCATGGAATGAGTACAGCTGCTTTGCTCTCGAAGTAGTGTATAAAATACGTCGTTAAGTATCACTGTTAACCCCCTAGCTATTTCGTAGGTTAACTTAAAAGGCTACAGATAGCGCTTCTGACGGCTACTTTCTGTAGTTCCAGTCATAAATCAACTCAACAGATCGCACACTAATAGAAACAAATGTTTCCAAAAAATGAGCTATAGGAAGCAGCACTGTATTCTTATAGCCGCGATCTGTAAAAATTAAAATATGGTACTTTTCCTCCTGTTTTGACGGGGGAGGTGGGACGACGGAAGACTGCCATACTGGAAGACTTTCATACTGGAAGACTACCATAATCGAAGAATTCCGTCTGGGGGCGACGGAAAACTACCATAAGTTAAAACGCGACCAAACAGTTCTAATATATTACGGTCTCCTAAATTTTAATTCACGTCTTTTGAGTATATCCTGTACTAGTGCGTGTAACTACATGTGATTATGTTTACACATTTACCATGGGTGTTGACAGTATTTGTGTAGCCAGTACCTCCTCCGGAAACTCTTTTACAAACATAATGGTTGAAAATACATTTTTAGGTTAGTTGACGATCCCTTAAGTACTTTTTGAAATTCCTGCCATTGTAATTTTTGAAAAATAAAATTCTTTGTCTTAATAAATCTCTCAACCATACTTTCCCCTTTTTTTTTACTACGCTCTTGACACTTATTGTTACAGAAACAGGTTTCTCTTTTGAATAAGCTTCTCTGCGCTAATACCTGTGCCTTGTTAACAGGAGTGTAAACAAATGTACACATAAAACAAACAAAACACAAAACTGTGTAAAGGAAGTATCTATGCCAATATCAACAAATTCAGTATAGTACCTATATTAAATAAAATTTCCACTGACAAACATTTTAAATAATAGGTAAATTAATTCAAGATGAAGTTTCGGGCAAACGCCATTACTAATTAAACTGTATGTCATGACAAACATCAGTCTGTTTGTGCCTTAAGATCTCTTTCCCGAAACGACGCAACTGTTCTCTTAGGAATCGTATACTGTGTTGGTCTGCGCTATCATCGTTGTGGTTTTCAAAATATCTGTTTTTTTCGCTCAACTGATGCTTACGGTGTTTGTCTGTGCTGCCATCACTGTTTCTTCACATCGCTGGGTTCACCTGTGCATCTCTGTATAACCGTTGTTTGTTCAATTTTTATCTGTTAAGTTTCATCGTTGATTTATTCTGTTTGCCGTTGTGCACCGTAAATTTTCTTTGTAAATGGAACAGAAAAATTCATGTAACCTTAACTATTTGTTAATTTGTTCATTTGCATGAAAATAACTACATCACTACAAAATAGTGTTACCATTTATGCTTCGTGTTGCCCCAGTACCTCCAATATTTAGTTATTTGCAAACAGTTGTTTGAATAGCTTTCCAGGTAAAACAAAAGAAAGCCAAAAGTAATATAAAAAAGTTAACTTTTCTGTGGCTTTAAAACCAAATAAATATAATGTTTATACAATAACTTCATGCTTGTAAGCACACGCATATTTTAAATAAAAACACTCTTTTAATATCTAACATTTATTTCAAAATTACTTTACCATCGACAGTGCAAGCTCTTACATATGTTTTTAACAATCTATATTTCTATATAATTATTGTACAGCGGGATTGTAAGTTTGTTTGCAGGAAAGTAACTAAAAAATTGCCAGACTAGTTATACAAATTATATTTCACTGTTATGAAATTACATAATTCATGCTGAACGAACAACATAAGTACACATAAATTTGTTCTTTACCGAGGTTAGATGTTACTGCACGTACTGCACGTGTTAATGACACACGAAACTACAGTAAACTCGTGGAATAACATCATGTCAGTGTTAAGAAGACTGCAAGTATCCGCTCTACCACTCTGGTTCTGGGGTAGAGCGCCTGCCTTGTGACTTGTAGGACCCGGGTTCGCGCCCCGGCTCCTCCAAGGCGGATTGCCCAGACAAAATGGTGGCATTTTCTCTGGTAGGAATACAATCCCTTGTAACAAGTCAGGCTACCAAAGAAACGGTGGGTGGAACAGAAAAAAACCTTCCAGGTGGCTTCCAAATGGGGAGCCCGTTTCTTTTCTTGGGCTCCCCATGCGGTGGCCATTCCGGGGGTTTCTCCGGGGGAACGGAGTTTTGCAAAAATATTTTTTGTAGTTTTGTAGCGTTTTAGTTTTTAGTTACTGTAGCATTATAATTCCAACATGTTATAAATAAAGCTCAAACAAACATTTAAAAAAAAATTGCTTTTGTACAAAAATATGTTAATTAAGTGTTCATCAGTCAGTGAGTGGTTGTGAGTTCAACCATTTATCGGTATATATTTTCTTGAAGTATTATTGACGGTTAAATTCTAGTCAGAAACCTTTTTAGAGGAACATTAATTTTATTCCTAAAAATATTATTTCTGTAAAACCACATAGTTTTCAATCAGGAATATCGTCTTTAACACGCGCTTTTTTTATATACATGTGTGTATGTACCAGTATAAATCCAGATGTACCGGTAAATAAAATATTCTATTTATTTCAACATGAGCAAAGTCTTGATACTTTCCAACATAATCTTATGATTAAAAAATAGTTAATTTTAGGCCTCGTCAAGCAATGCGTGGTATATATGTATAGGCGCTTTGCAGTCAAATTTGCAAATGCAATTTCATGGTATTAGGTGTTCCGCAAAGTAGAAGTTTATCTCAACTACTCTTTAATATTTATTAAATGATATTCCAACTTTAATCAGAATTGATCAAGAAAAGATGCTGATGAAAAAGAAATATAATTGGGAAATATGTTTGTGAAACTATTCAGCAAGATATTTCAGTTGTCCGGATCTGATTTTCAAGTTAACAAACGACTCTGAATTACGATAGCATTTATTGTATAACCTAAAGTAAAAAAACTAACTTAATTAATCAGAATTATCACATAGTAAGTAATGACATTAAACGTGGTGTCATCTTTTAAGACCTTCGAGTTATATTGGATGCCAAGCTTTTTTTCACCAACATGTAGATAATACTATGACAACAAATGAAGTCTTTAGGTCTTATTAAATTTAAAACTTTCTCTGCATAAAAATATTTTAATTAGAAAATAATTGATAGTATGCAGAAAACGTTCTTAAATTAATATTTAAAATTTTTGAATATGCTAAATTCCTATATAACATATTTGCATTTTCTATTTATTAGACTTTCGATCAGTGATGCACCTTTTATTATAAAAATTTTATTACAATTTTTGTTGGTTCAGACATGACTCGGTTTGGATTAAGAATTCCAACTTGTTACGATCTACCGGGTTCGTAAAGGATAGCCAAATTAAAGATTTTATTACACTACACAGTTTTATTTATTGCCACTACTTATGTAACTTACAAATAATCTTCTAAAATGGCAAATAATTAATTACACTTAAAGAAATGTCTATTCCCCAGTCACTCGTTCCACACACCTCTCTGGGCCGCACTTCTGGCGCTACTCTCGCCGCAGCACCCCTCGTGGGTCTCCGCCGCGGGACTCCGCCGCCGCCGACGCACTTGCCTTCGCCGAGGATCCGCTCGACGCCTCGCTCTGAACTTCGCTCGGGACTCCGCCGCACCCGCGAAACTATCGCCCGGAACTGAACTCTCTGCCCTGGAACCTTCGTCCAGGGACTTCGCCGCTCTATCGCCCGGAAACTCCGCCGCGGGAGAACTCCCGACTGAACTCTCACTGACTCAACTCCCCGAGCCCAGGCGCCTTTCTAATTCGCGAGCATGGCCGGGGCCAGTCGCGTCATTCCGCGCCGATTATTACAAGCACGCGCGTTTAGAGACTCTTGCATGACATGGCCGATAAACGTTTCGGTCTCCCCCATTTATTTTACCATAGCACCAGAAATGTATATTTAACTGTTTCTTCTGTCACTAATTGCGATAAATACTTAGAAGTTAACTGTGTTCTGTTCAGCGTCGGAGAAACACGCCAGTAACTGTTCACGTTTGAAGCTGTTTATTTTTGGAGATTAAAATGCAAGCAATTAATTTCTATTATTTCTATTTTTATTTTTGCAAGAAATAAATTTAGGTATAAAATTTACAAAGTGTAAAAAATACGCGTTATTGTGATTTTGCTAATCTAGTAAGTTTGTACAAAAGCAAAATTTTTTAAAATATTTTAAATGTTTGTTTGAGCTTTATTTATAACATTTTGGAATGATAATGCTACAGTAACTAAAAACTAAAACGCTACGAAACTACAAAAAATATTTTTGCGTTGCAAAACAAAGTATTAGTCCAGTTTAATTTTTCAAAAATGTAACTTTTCCGTCTTTGAATCACTCAACAAGAAATTCGAGTAAAGTTAAGAGTGACAGACGAATGGTGTTAGCGATAATCGGCTGGCGAAACGCTATTAAGAAACTTGAAAACACCCGTAAGCGCTTTTTCAGTTGATGACTGAGCTGTGATTGTGTTTACAGAGCTTCAGGTTTTTGCGTATAAACACACTCCGGACTAAATTGGCTTTTAGAACCAAACGAGAGTTTTAACACACTTGCGTAATAAAAAAAAAATCAGGAAAAAAAATCCCGTGTGTAGAAATACAAGCGGAGTGGGAAAAAAAAAAAACACACAGAAAATATGGCAGAGCGAATAAAAGATGGGGAATAATTAAACCAGCTAGTTTCGAAGAAGCGGTAAGTGCAGTGGAGAACGAGGCAAGAAAAATGAATCAAAACAACACTTCCACAATCCTGCGTCGTGATTGCTAACGCATCTAATCTGTTGTTGGATCGCTGAAATCAATCAGTGACATGATATTAATACAGTTCTTTTGGCTCTTTTCCGTGGTGTCAGAGGCGAGTGATCAAGTAGACCTATCACACCTTTCAGCTGATTACATCTGTGTGATTCGCTTAGATCTGGTTAATAATTCATAGCGCTGAGATAATATAGTAGTGAGTGCGTTTTCGTCAGATATAACTATTACACTTCCACTAATTAAATTTTCATTTGATTAAGACATCTAGTTTATTAGTGGCAAAAGCTATTTAGATTGGTTGCACAAGCTCTTAATTCAAAGCTTGGAAGGCGATTCATACTACTTATTATGACTGTACAACTGCGTGTTTTGTATTTTACCTCAACGATGGTCTTCGTAGAATTGTTTCTGGAAATATCCAACCATATTGATCGAAGTTAAACAGCATTACTCTAGAAAAAATATGTTAATATTTGGCTAGATAATTTAACTGATGAAGAGATGGCTTTAGTATTTAAGTAAGTTTTATATATTGTTATAACTTTGTACCTGTACTTTACTTAAATACTAATTTTAATTCAATTATATTTTCATTTATTCATGTAACAATGTTATATTGAATTTTAATAAATTGCTCTTTTTAACTTTCATCTTTATATAACTAATGTAAAGTTTCTTAGGTTATATTATATATATTTATTTCTCAGTTATTATACGTTTACAAATGTTTACAATCGTCAAAATACCGCATGCAATTTGAAGTGACTAGATGCAATCACATACAAGCTTGCTTTCGTGAGTGCTAAATTTCCTGGTTAATTAAGTGAATATTGTTAACAAAGTGTAAAAAAATGGGAAATAAATAATTATTATTATTATTGAAAGTACGCGTGCAACTTACTGAACACTTAATGTCGATCCCGGAGATACTTTTAGCACAGACTGTACCTTTCTGGGGAGCGGAATATAATTCACCCGCGGGGCGTGTGTTCATTCACAAAACTGGGAATTTTCTCTTTTCAATTTTACCATTTAGCTGGTTTCATAACATGTTGTGTAATAACACGTTCTGAACCCGAAACAACTAAACACTTCTCCATAAAAAAAAAATCGTAGGAAATTGGTTGTTATTTTTTTGTCTACTTACGTAGGCCCGATGTTTTCATCGCCATGTCTGCACGTAAATTAATTCCCAAATTTACACGCAATTTACTGCAGGCGTGGCATTATTCCCCTCCTGAAATAGAATGTTACCCGGCCCATGTGAGCGAGGGGCAATTTTTACATTACCTTTTTTTTTACAGCCTGTTCTCCAGGCCACCTGCAGTTCCGTGACAGGCGCGTGTTACCTGGGGCGCGTGTTACCTGGGGCGCGTGTTACCTGGCGCGTAACTAAGGGGTGCCGCACATAGAACGCGGGTTACCTGCGCCAGTGTTACCAGTGCGAACCTGCTTCGACCAGCGACCGGCAAGCTTGTGGAATGTCCCCATGTTTTCAAATGGCAGCCCGCACAAAGGAAGCAGGCCACCTGCCTCAGCAGGCGCCTCTTCCACCTGCTTTACCGGAATGTACAGACCATTCTTTCCACGCTGGTTGACGCTGGTAGGCGTGTTTTGAAGTACCCTCGATCAGTTTTGAAGGGTTTTTATTATTTATTGTTGCAATTTTGCGTTATGGAAAGAGAACTAAACAATGAAATTTTCATTTCGGATGTATACAAACGAAGAGCAATATGGGACAAAAGAAACCCATCCCATGCCAACAGGAAGGTCGTCGCAAAACTGTGGGCAGAGATAAGTACAGACATGAATATCGACGGTGAGTAACAACAAATTTGTGTATTTTTTCCCTATTATTTAATAATATTGTAATAACAGTTCCTGGTATTACTAGTAGCCACGGAGAAAGAGAAACAGGGGTAAAAAAATTAATTATATATATAATCTATTTGGTTTAATTGATGGTTGTTTAGTGGCACTGGAAATGATTTAGAAAGTTTTTTCCATAAACTATATCCCTCATAACAGCAAACCTTAAAGATTTTAATGTATCGTCGAGTGACCTACAGTTGATGAGAGTACCATATTTTCCTGTGTTTTGTTTGCATATTTTAGATTTAAATATCTCACACTTCGAAGCAAAAAAATTGCTTAATGTATTTTATCGAAATCTTGATTCCTAAACCACTTTAAAAATAATTTTTATATGTAACTTTTGAATCAAGAGCTAATATATTCGTAATTGTAGTTAAATTCAACAATATTATTCTACACTTTGTTCCAAAGTTGTTCAGAAAATACGATAAATTGTTATTTTAGATCAGCTATACATTCTTACATATACTTATGTAGGCCAAAAACGTAGCTACATAAACCAATAAAAGTGTTTATTTACAATTAAATTTTTGCAGACTAATTTAATGCATACCAAAAAGTAGCTACTAGCCATACACTAATGGATTGTTTGCGAAATATGTCGCAAAAACATCTCTTACATCTTTTGCACTGTTAGGTGTACGTCCTGGTGGAGGCCTGTGTATGCTAGGTAACACACGAACGTCAGATAGGTGATGTTCAACCCCTTCTTTGTCTAAAATGGTGTTATGCAAAACGCAGCAAGCCTTTACAATAGAGTCTACACTATTTATGTCACTCTCTATGCTTTTTAACAGCAATCTCCATTTACTTGCGAGTATGCCAAATCCACATTCTACGACTTTCCTAGCCCTAGATAACCGATTGTTGTAACATTCTTCCTTGTTAGTGAGGTTGGATCCGCTGTAGGGCTTCATGACAAATGGAAGCAGTGGATACCCCTCATCGGCGAAAAATACGTGGGGTGCCTCTACATCGGTCCCTGGTAAAAACGAAGGTTCTGGAAGTTCAAGTTCATTTTCAGTTATAAGTTTGTAAAAATCCGAGGCTTGGAAAGTGCCACCATCACTTTGCTTGCTGTACCCACCAACTTCAATAACAACAAACTTATAGTTAGCATCTACAACACCTTGAAGAACTATGGAAAAATATTTTCTGTAGTTGAAGAATATGGATCCGGACTTTGCAGGGCACTTAACTTGAATGTGTTTTCCATCTATGCAACCAATAACATTTGGTGCGTTCCATATTTGTTGAAATTCAGTGGCCATACGTTCAAATGTCTGTATTGTTGGCACCGGCATGTGCACACAGTTTAGCTCATCCCACAGCACATCTGCTGTTTGACGGACGATGTTTCCTATGGTTGTTTCCCCCATTCGAAATGTAAAGGCGAGAGCCCTAAATGTAGACCCAGTAGCAAGATATCTGCAAATAAAGAATCAATATATCATGTAACTTATGTAAAATATGTTATCAATAGACAATGGCACACTATGATTTGAAGAAAACCCACTAAAAATCAATAATGAAGAGAAATAATATTGTTTAAAAATAATTTTTCTGTATTACTTACCTTAATGTAATGACTAATCTTTCCTCTGGGAGAATTGCTTGTGTGTGCCAGTTGCACCAGTTCTTCACTAAACGGTGTTCGATTTTCACCAAAATATAATCGAAGGTTTCACTCGTCATACGAGTGTATTGAAAGAACCGTCGAGGTTCATTCCTCAGTTCACCGAACAGATGATGGTATTCGCCATACCTATACCTTCCTCGATTTATCTCGTGGATTTCCGTACGCTTTATTAGTATTCTATTTCTATAGGCATTATCGAGAAGAACGAACTCTTCATCAGACGAGCTAGACGACATGTTTCTCACTTGACATCCAACGGCAAACTGAATCGCGCTGGTTGAGCAGGCTGGCTGTCCTCTGTGCGGCACTGCCTGCTCTACCAGCGTTAACATACCTGCGCCAGAAGGCAAGGTTGTGGCTGGTGAAAATAAGTGCAGGTAACCCGCGTTCTTTGTGCGGCTCCTTACATTGCGCGCGTGTTATCTGACACGTGTATTAAATTGCGCGCGTGTTACCTGGGGCGCGTGATACCTGGCGCGCGTGTTACCTGGCGCGCGTGTTACCAGACGCGCGTGTTACCTGACACGTGTATTAAATTGCGCGCGTTTTACCTGGGGCGCGTGATACCTGGCGCGCGTGTTACCAGACGCGCGTGTTACCTGGCGCGCATGTTTCATTGCGCGCGTGTTACCTGACACGTGTATTAAATTGCGCGCGTTTTACCTGGGGCGCGTGATACCTGGCGCGCGTGTTACCAGACGCGCGTGTTACCTGGCGCGCATGTTTCATTGCGCGCGTGTTACCTGACACGTGTATTAAATTGCGCGCGTTTTACCTGGGGCGCGTGATACCTGGCGCGCGTGTTACCAGACGCGCGTGTTACCTGGCGCGCATGTTTCATTGCGCGCGTGTTACCTGACACGTGTATTAAATTGCGCGCGTTTTACCTGGGGCGCGTGATACCTGGCGCGCGTGTTACCAGACGCGCGTGTTACCTGGCGCGCATGTTTCATTGCGCGCGTGTTACCTGACACGTGTATTAAATTGCGCGCGTTTTACCTGGGGCGCGTGATACCTGGGGCGCGTGATACCTGGCGCGCGTGTTACCAGACGCGCGTGTTACCTGGCGCGCATGTTTCATTGCGCGCGTGTTACCTGACACGTGTATTAAATTGCGCGCGTTTTACCTGGGGCGCGTGATACCTGGCGCGCGTGTTACCAGACGCTTGTGTTACCTGGCGCGCATGTTTCATTGCGCGCGTGTTACCTGACACGTGTATTATATTGCGCGCGTTTTACCTGGGGCGCGTGATACCTGGCGCGCGTGTTACCTGGCGGGCATGTTACCTGCCGCGCGTGTTACCTGGCGCGCATGTTTCATTGCGCGCGTGTTACCTGGGGCGCGTGATACCTGGCGCGCGTGTTACCAGACGCGCGTGTTACCTGGCGCGCATGTTTCATTGCGCGCGTGTTACCTGACACGTGTATTAAATTGCGCGCGTTTTACCTGGGGCGCGTGATACCTGGCGCGCGTGATACCAGACGCGCATGTTACCTGGCGCGCATGTTTCATTGCGCGCGTGTTACCTGACACGTGTATTAAATTGCGCGCGTTTTACCTGGGGCGCGTGATACCTGGCGCGCGTGTTACCAGACGCGCGTGTTACCTGGCGCGCATGTTTCATTGCGCGCGTGTTACCTGACACGTGTATTAAATTGCGCGCGTTTTACCTGGGGCGCGTGATACCTGGCGCGCGTGTTACCAGACGCGCGTGTTACCTGGCGCGCATGTTTCATTGCGCGCGTGTTACCTGACACGTGTATTAAATTGCGCGCGTTTTACCTGGGGCGCGTGATACCTGGCGCGCGTGTTACCAGACGCGCGTGTTACCTGGCGCGCATGTTTCATTGCGCGCGTGTTACCTGACACGTGTATTAAATTGCGCGCGTTTTACCTGGGGCGCGTGATACCTGGCGCGCGTGTTACCAGACGCGCGTGTTACCTGGCGCGCATGTTTCATTGCGCGCGTGTTACCTGACACGTGTATTAAATTGCGCGCGTTTTACCTGGGGCGCGTGATACCTGGCGCGCGTGTTACCAGACGCGCGTGTTACCTGGCGCGCATGTTTCATTGCGCGCGTGTTACCTGACACGTGTATTAAATTGCGCGCGTTTTACCTGGGGCGCGTGATACCTGGCGCGCGTGTTACCAGACGCGCGTGTTACCTGGCGCGCATGTTTCATTGCGCGCGTGTTACCTGACACGTGTATTAAATTGCGCGCGTTTTACCTGGGGCGCGTGATACCTGGCGCGCGTGTTACCAGACGCGCGTGTTACCTGGCGCGCATGTTTCATTGCGCGCGTGTTACCTGACACGTGTATTAAATTGCGCGCGTTTTACCTGGGGCGCGTGATACCTGGGGCGCGTGATACCTGGCGCGCGTGTTACCAGACGCGCGTGTTACCTGGCGCGCATGTTTCATTGCGCGCGTGTTACCTGACACGTGTATTAAATTGCGCGCGTTTTACCTGGGGCGCGTGATACCTGGCGCGCGTGTTACCAGACGCGCGTGTTACCTGGCGCGCATGTTTCATTGCGCGCGTGTTACCTGACACGTGTATTAAATTGCGCGCGTTTTACCTGGGGCGCGTGATACCTGGCGCGCGTGTTACCAGACGCGCGTGTTACCTGGCGCGCATGTTTCATTGCGCGCGTGTTACCTGACACGTGTATTAAATTGCGCGCGTTTTACCTGGGGCGCGTGATACCTGGCGCGCGTGTTACCAGACGCGCGTGTTACCTGGCGCGCATGTTTCATTGCGCGCGTGTTACCTGACACGTGTATTAAATTGCGCGCGTGTTACCTGGTGCGCGTGAGACGATAGCCCTCGGCATCTGAAGACGTTTCGCGCTCGGACGCAGCGAGAGTTATGGCGAACAGTTCCGACCCAAGTCGATAATCCTGTCAAATTACCCGCCACCGGATTATGTGCTGCGGGACGACATGGCCGCTCGGACTAATCAGTGTATCTTGTTTCATTCCTCCCCCCCTTCAGAGTAGTAGGGACACGTCAGTGCTAGTGCTAGTGCTAGTGGCGACGGATGGATGCCTCACAGTGATTTAACTTGCGAACACTCGCGAGGGGCGAGGACATAGTTCACTCACAAATACAGAAGCGGAAGTTCCACGTTTAAACCTCCGTGAGATCTAAACGGTCTTCCACACTGTAAATAAATCTACCCACGTCAAAAATTTCCCCGCTTTGGTTTCCCTATTCAGTGTTAGCGAACTTTGAAGAATGAATTAGTTTTTATTGTATACCTACTGTAATTTTATTATGTAAATGAAACAGAAATATTAATGTGGAATTACAGATACTACTTGTAAATTTTAATATTTACAGGAAAACATCTACATCACTACAAAATAGGGTTCGCAGTAATACTGGGTCCAGTACCTCCAATATTGTTAAAGTTATTTGTAAACCGATCCCTGAATAACTTTTCAGTATTAACTGCGCACAGTAATAAGCATAGTAAGAGAAGGCTTACAGCCTTAACTTCGCCGTTAAGCCCAATGAACAAATAAATAAACAAATAAATAACAGAAAACTATTTTTTCTTCATCCACTTGTGTGTGTGTGTGCATTGTTTACAAACTAACACAGGACTCAACAGTTTGGGCCGTAGTTTCTACGAAAACAACACGTTATGTACGTATTTGAAACCACGAAAGAACATTTAGTTTATTGAAGCTGCGTTTTCCGTTGACACGTCTGCATGGCTCCCACAAGGGTGGGACTGGGTGGACCCCTGGGTCCAGGGACCGTAATCGAATGTGGGGGCCATGCCACGTCTGTAAAGTTGCTGTGACTGCCAGCAGTGTGCCCACCGCTGCCGCTGAGCAGTGATGCCAACTCCTACAGAGTGTTCCCCGCCTAGGACCAACTTCATATCCCCCTAGATTTCTATTAAAAAACCCTAGAGTTTTCATTGTACACCCTGTTTTAGAGCTAAAATTATTTTCTCTCGAACCTAACATTTCCTTATATTTCTGCCCAAACAGAAAACAGAGCATAATAATTTTGAAAAATAAAATTCAGTATCTACAATTTTATATATGAACGAATTTAATTTCGGTTTAAAGAATACATGTTTACTTACCTTGAAGTTCTGGATCGGTCTCACAACATTTCGTATATTTTTGCTGATTTTTTTTGTTGGCATTCTGGAAAAGATTTGAACTCGAATAATTAATTATTATTCTTGTTTTTTTTTATTCCTTGGTACCATAGAAAAACATAAACGACTTACTTCGCAATCCAATTAAACTCGCGAGTACACAACAAACTAACGGACACAACCTCAACCAGACAACTTACAACGTGAAAACGTTGAACGGTGAAAGTAAAAACGGAATTCTCTTGACCAGCAAGTTGTTATTGGTTGTAGTGCGAAATTCAGCCACTAGAACCACTTGTGTTGCTGTTCTTTTTTCACTTTGTTTTCAAGATATACACTTTAATTTCACGCCCTCAAACAATTTCGTAAATATTGTACACGCTAAAAAAAATCCCCCTAAAGAATTCCCCTGAATAAATGTACCCCCTAAAAAAAAACATTAAGTCTTCGTTCCCCCTAAATTTGGGGGAAAAACCCCCAAGTTGGCATTCCTGCCGCTGAGATGTACCTTGCCTGCGTGCGCGGAGGGAAGCCTTCATTTCACAGACGAGAGAGCCACACCCGAAGTTCCCCGAAGTTCATGCTCGCTTTTTTGTTTCCGTTCTATCTCATTGTATAAACCGGCGTGGCATAAAATTTTGCGGTCGATTAGGATAGGTTAGCTACATTATAAATACTTAAAAACATTGTGGATGGTTGGTTATATTAGGTAAGTATAGCTACATTAAAAAATACTGTAAAATCATTTTATGGTTGCTTAGCAGATAACTTTTTAATATGTAGCTATCCAGGGCTAGGAAACCGTTAACATTATTTCACAGTATCTCTAATGTAGCTATCCTAACCAAATAGACCGTCCACAATGTTTTAAAAGTATTTATAATGTAGCTAACCTAACCTTATTGACCATTAGTTATCATGAGTTACAATGAACAAAAAAAAAAAAAAAAAACCGAAG